>NC_133618.1:267360371-267660371 GCF_048593235.1 Sminthopsis crassicaudata | reverse complement strand
AAAATATTTTGGCTTTCTCTTCTGAACTGCTAAATAATTAGCAGAGAAGAGCTAACAGCCTGTGCCAGATTCCTTTACCTCAGTGGCTTCTCTGATCCCAGAGCCCTTCCCAGCGCAATGGGCGCAGTGTACCCCTACCCCACCGTCTGTGCTGGTCTCTCTTCTTCCTCCCCTGAGAACTGACCTTTCCTGTTGAAACTCCAGATTCTCTTCAGCTGGTAAGTCGTGCTTCCAGTCCTTGTGGTATCTATCAGTCCTGAGCTAATTTTGAGACTTAATTTATCTAATTGGTTGTGAGGGAGTGAGGACGTTCACTGAGTCGTGTGTTTCTTCTCCGCCATCTTGGCTCCGCCCTCCAAAATGAAGTTGTTTAAACTACATAAGGGGGGTAAGGTATAATAAAAAGTATTATTTAGTAATCAAAGCAATTCTAATTTTTTTTAAAGTTATTTTTATTTTCTCAAGTGGTCCTTTCTGATTTACAGGGTAGGAAACAACCATTTGGTACAGAGGAATTCATCAGATTCTATATAAATAACACAAGCGAAACTTAAACTAGTATTTCAGTGTTCACAGCTGTTATTAAATGGTGTTTTCTTAACTACGGAAAGGATTTTTTCTATTGTCACAAATGAGAATTTGAGTGTTTTTGTCCATTAAATGTAAACATACAAAAAATACTCTAAACAAATGCTCACAAATAACAACAACAACAAAAAAAATTCTATGTCTCTTTCCTCTGGAAAGTATGTTGTCTTACAGAGTTGGCTTGAAAATACGTTTTCAAGCCTGCAGCAATACAGAATTATGCCCTTTTTTGATGTTATTACATTTCCTTAGGATTTTACAATTTTTTTTTTTTTAATTATTGAACAAGTAATCACATCACTTCTCTGGTTAACAATACACCTGTTGAATTAGAGACTGAAAAGTTGTTCTGCATATTCTGGGACATTGTTTCTACAACCTGCCTGAGAAAAAACCTATGCAACACACCCACATTTCTAGGGAGAGATTTATCATTCACTATTTGTTCCTTGTATAGAAGGGACTCCCCAGAAGAGTTAATATTATTTTACTAATGTTCACATATTAGTGAAGCAAGTAGCAGGGTGTTATCTGCATATAATACATGGAAAATTCCTAGGAGATATAGCACTTGCTCCACCCCTCAAATGCTCCAGGAAATAGTGTCACGATTAGAATTCTGGATTCTGCATTCCCCAGACCAATGGCATGCAGAGATACCAAACTAGCTCCCAAACACTACAGAAAACAGTCAAATAAGATTTTTCAGAAAATGGCACGATCCATGGAACCAATTTAAATCTAAATTTTGGCCAGATTTAATATTTAAAAAAAAATCAACAGATAAAAGTAATTCGGCCTAAAGACCTAGCCCAATTCTCTTCTCTCTCTCTCTCTCTCTCTCTCTCTCTCTCTCTCTCTCTCTCTCTCTCTCTCTCTCTCTTCTCTCTCTCTCTCTCTCTCTTTCTCTCTCTCTCTCTCTCTCTCTCTCTCTCCATATATATATATATATATATATATATGTATGTATGTATTCTAAGTGGGGCAAAAAAATGATTATTTTCTTTGAAGGTCTGTTCCTTTTCCAGCAAAGAAAGCTATCTCCCACTTTGATGTACAGATAGTATATGTAACTTTTGTCAATTTAAATTTCTCTTGAATGTTCAACTTTGTTTTGTTAGTGAGATAAGCAAATTCCAAAGATTTTTAAACACAAATCAGAAAATGATTTTAAAATGCTAGGGAGGAATTTTAAGAAGAAAAAAAAAAAAAAACCCTGCTATTTTTTCTTATATACAAATAGGTTTGGACGATAGAGAAAAAGAAGTCTAGCAAAAATAGAGATGAATGGAGTCTCTCCTATAGAGAAAAAGCAAAACTAGATAAAAACATTTTTGGACCCCTTAACTATTTAATCCCAGGCCAAAAAAAAAAAAAAAAAGAGGGGGGAGGGTTTATAATGAAGGAATATCAACAAATACAAAGGATGTACAAAAAATACTGATAAAGCCAACAATCTATAGTTCCATGGGAAGTAAGGTCAGTTCTATGAAATAAACTTAAATAAAATAAAAGTACTTTAGAGTCTAAACTCTGATCAGGAAAATACTAAACTGCTTCCCTTCCCATGTTCTAAGATTAATGGTTATAAATATTTACATTTTTAAAAAGTTTTTTGTTTTATTTTCTCATCATCATTTTTTTTTTTTTGAAAAAAGCTCCAACAAGCTCAAGGATATAAGGAGCATTGGGACCACTTCCCTTAAGAGATCAAAATCCAATATAAAAACAATGCTCTTATGTATTAACCAGGTTCAATAGTGATGGTATCAGGTGGTCTAAAGGGTATATACTTGATAGAGCATATTCAAATCTGTTATTTAAAATACTATGCCTAAAAGTACCAAACACATCCTTCTACTACAAAACAGGCATCATCTAATTTGTCTACAGTGGAATTTTTAATATCGTCTGTACCCACCCCCACCACCCCCTCCTCCTCCATATGGATCTCCATAACCTCCTCTTCCACCATAACCTCCTCTTCCACCATAACCTCCTCTTCCACCATAATCTCCTCTCCCACCATAATCTCCCCTCCCTTGAAAACTCCCACCTCTACCCCCACCCCCACCACCTCCCCAACCCCCACCTCCTCCTCCACCACCCCCACTGGCTCCCCAGCCCCCCCCACCCCCACCACCTCTTCCACCTCCACCTCCACCTCCACCTCCTCCCCAACCACCCCGGCCACCCCCACCCCCACCTCCTCTTCCACCTCCACCCCAACCACCCCTTCCTCCGCCTTCTTGTCTCTTCTGCCAAGGAGGCATTTCAGGAGGAGGTGGTTCAATTTCAGTTGGCCTTCCTCCTCTGTCTGGAACTCTTCCCATCAACACCTGCAATTTATAATGAAAAAAGGAAAAAAATTAAAGTACTGAAATGTCCAATTATTCTGAAAGATTTTAGTTTTAATGATACAGAAATAAGAGACAAATACTTAAGAATATGCTGATTATCCTGAAATTCAAGGCAATATAAAAAATAATACTAAACCCAGAAATATGACTCGAAAAATCTCAAAGTGTAATTTTATTTCTGACTTGTCAAACAGAATAATCGGAACAATGTCTCCATTACTTAAGATATTTTGCCAGCGAGGAAGCTAGGTGGCGCAGTGTGTTGTGACTATATCAGTATCCTGGATAGCTTAGAATCAGCCAGACTCAGGATAAGCAAAAGTCTTTATTCTTGGTGTTCTGGGGTCACCTTCAGGGGATTAGATTAGGAATCTACACACCTCCTTTCTCTTCACCTCCAAAAAATGATCCTGCTTGTCCTACTCCGTCCTCTGATCTCTCCTCCTCTTCTTTGTCCACACCCACAGATCAAGCCAGCACAGAGTTGAGTAGGGTCATCCTCCAAGCATATGTTATAGAGAATTGTCCAATTGGTAATTAGCCTCAAGTGCTAGGTTAACTTGCCTTAAGTGCATCTGCTCAGTTCTAGCCCTTTACATCTGAGACATAAGTCTGTTGCAGTTCTAAAACTTGTGGGGATCATTGGACTCCCTGACACATGAAGTAATGGACAATAGATTAACCAATCTATTGGACTATCTCTTGGCTGTGGAAGAAGGCGTATGTGTGACTGATGTTTACATATCCTCCTTCTAGGACTTCTGGAAATTTTTTACAAGACTATATTGATTCATATTGTTTGTTATATCACTACTTGCATGTACAATTCATGTTTGTTATACCACATTGAGCCTGCACTGACTGAGGGGAGAGTCATCACTAAAAGCCTGTGCGTTATTGCTATGTGCTTGTATAATACCTCCCATGCTGATGGGTTTGTACACACCTGTCTCTAAGTCCCTTCAGCCCAGAAACCCGCTAGCAATTCCCATTTCCCTTTGGTGCTTTTCATCTCCCTTCCTGAGATGTCAGGGAGGGCGTGATCATTTCATTTTTAGTGCTTTCATCTCCCTTCCTGAGAAGTTGGTGTGGGGGGGGGGAGGGGGGAGGCATGATCATCTCCTTTTCGGTGTTTTCACCTCCATTCCTGAGAAGTCAGGGAGGGTGTGATCACCTCCTTTTTGGGGTTCTCACCTCCCTGAGAAGTCAGGGATGGCGTGACCACCTGTGTTTTAAAACAAAAGAAAGCAGGAGATGTAAAGGGCTAGAACTGAGCAGATGCACTTAAGGCAAGATAACCTAGCACTTGAGGCTAATTACCAATTGGACAATTCTCTATTAACATATGCTTGGAGGATGACCCTACTCAACTCTGTGCTGGCTTGATCTGTGGGTGTGGACAAAGAAGGGGAGAAGAGATCAGAGGACAGAGTAGGACAAGCACAATCAATTTTTGGAGGTGGAGAGAGAGAAAGGAGGTGTGTAGATTCCTATATCTAATCCCCTGAAGGCGACCCCAGAAGACCAAGAATAAAGACTTTTGCTTATCCTGACTCCGGCTGATTCTAAGATATCCAGGGTACTAATGTGGTCACAATAGCAGTGGATAGAGCACCAGCCTGAAGTCAGGAAGACCTGAGTTCAAATGTGACTTCAGACACTTAACATTTTCCAGCTGTGTGACTCTGGACAAAGTCACTTAACTCCAAATGTCTCAGCTAAAAAAAAAAAAAAAAAAAAAAAAAAAAAAAAAAAAAAGATATTTTGCCAGGGAGAATATTTCCATTACATAAGATATTCTGCTTATTTTCTTTCATTTCAAATATGCTTAACTATCTTCCAAAAATGAGTATTCTTACTTATGTTCCTCAAATAAAGGAGTTGGAATTGACTTCGTTATATAACCAAAAGCAACAACAACAACAAATTTCATGGAACTTTTGGTTATTAGTTATCATAAATAAAAACTATCTATGATTAGCACAGGCAAAGATGATCATGAAGATAAATGCAGCTAATGGGCCAATATCTATAATAAAAAGTTAGAAGAGAACTCATAAGAGGGACCAAATGAACAGATATATTGATACTCAGTGACTCTTTAATGCAAAAATAGGCACAAGGGATGTACATAAAAACTGTTGGAAAATAGGGGACAGCGAGTTGGTGTAGTGCATAGAGCACTAGCCCTGAAGTCAGGGGGACCTTAGTTTAAATCTGATCTCAAACACTTAACACTTCCTAGATGTGGACAAGACACTTAACCCCAACTGCCTTAGCAAAAAAAAAAAAAGAAAGAAATGGAGTCTAAAGGTACAGAGCTTGATTAGCAATGAACAAAATAAAGTGGACTCTAAATAGAAAAGAGATTACTTTACACAAAAATGTAAGAGCCATAAGCAATTATCTATAACACTTCAAAAGTTCATTAAGACAAAGATCAAAGTTAACATTAAGAAACTAATGATTAGTGATAGTAGTATCATCCAAAGTTGTCTCAAACACCAATCTGTAACCAACATGCTGTATATAAAGAAATAAAAATGGAACTAAAAACACTAAAAACCAAATGGATTAGATCAACCACAAAGAGTAGCAATCCATGCTGGAGAAAATAATTTTAAAAGCACTAAGAATAATCAAATTTCAAAACATCTGAAAGGAGCAAAGATATCAAACAGAAAAAAAAAAAAATTCATAGTATTATTCTCCCAAAAAGGTAATCAAGAGGACTCTACTACAGATTAATTATAGATCTATATGACTACTTTCTTATCTCTAAAAAAGCTTTGAGAATAATCTATATACATTCAAGAATATCTGTATAGATAAAGAGAAGATAAAGTAGAATGGGCTATATTGGGATCTAATGGAGTCAAGTTAAGGATAGTTCACTACATATGTATATTGAAAAGAGAATTCCTTGTTATGAATAGAAGGCAAATATTTAGATGCTTTTTGACGTTCTTTCCAACTCTAGGATTTGGAGACTTTCACTCAGGAAGAGGTTGGGATTATGAGCAAAGTTATGCAGAAGAAACAGTATCTCATCTGGGCTTTGAAAGAAGGAAACTACGTATTAGTAGATGTAGTTGAGAAGAAAAACTATTACAGATGTGCAATATTAATATAATTTCTCAAAGTATTTTGCACAAGTCTTTTTTGCACTATTGTCACACTGTTCATTGCATCACATTTATTTATGCATATAATCTATCTTTCCGATCAAATTATAATCTCCTTAAAAGCAGGACCTTTGTCATTTTGCCAGTGTATTTCTAGAGAACAGCCAAAGACTTGGCTTAATAAATATTGAAATTACATAAAAGAATTAAAGGTTTTTTAAAGTCATTGACTTTGGATGAACCATAGCAATGAGCTCAATTCAAGATAATTATTAAGGTACTTAATATACACAGAGCACTCTAGAAATTAAGGGAGATACACAAAATTTAGATGAGATTTCTGTCTTTATGGTCTAGTAGGTGGAAATGAAAGAAAATCCTGGCATTTAGATCACTATATATACTCTTTTGACATTTTCCTGATTCATGTGGATATAATCAGATCAGAAAAACAAATATAGTAGCAACCAGGAACACCTACACTTCTATCTACCTTCACTTAAGCCTTTACTTACATCTGGAATGATTTCTCTTTTTTCATCTATACATACATGTATTTCATATACCAGGGGAAACCAATATGAAGTTCTATTTTCTATGTGAAAACTCCCCTTAATCAGCCTAATGTCTGAAAAATTTATTTGCTACCTAACATGCACTGTCTATATGTATTAATCATTTTTTTATGTATTTGCCTTGTTTTCTCTTAGATTTTGTTTATGTTTTTTTTCTTGAGTATAACTCCAAAAAAATGGAAAATATCATTGAAATTCCACTTGCTGCTGCCACCATACCCCAATCTCTTAGGAAAAAGGCCATAACTGAAAAAGCATCAGCATAAACAACTCTTTACTAAAACATGTGATTATAAAATATCTCTAACCAAGCACAGATATGCTGACTTTTAATAAAAGAAAGAATTTAAATTTATGAACATAACCAAGGGACAAAAAATTCCCTCAAACACTTATAGTCTAGATTCCACACTCAATCTCAATTGAAAAGCAAACCTTATTGATAGCGCATGTAGTCTTTTCCCGGGTAGAACCACTGCTTGTTCTTATAATCTTGGATAGATCTTCACGAGCAGCAAGAAGATGGGCCAATGTTACTGTTGTTTTTGGTGACAATGCATAACGCTTAGGCTGGTATATTCTTGCTATATCATCAGTTTTTACCTTAATGACAAAAGTTGGGAAAATGTCAACCAAAGCAAAAGAAAAAAAAATTTATATTAAAGAAAATGGGGAAAAAGTAGGAAAAAATACTTGGGAACAATTAAATCTGAGCTAAATCAAGAGGTATGAAAGAAAAAGCAGCCAAAACACATGGTTTCATTTGCAAAGAATTTTACAGTTTACAAAGCAATTTTCTAACAACTATTCATTAATTCTTACAACACAAAAACATTCAATCACATTCCCAAACTGAGTTTGTTATAATAGATTTCTGTTCTCTGTCCTTTTCTTTCTTTCTCCCAGACCTAATTCATAGGTTCATCTCTTTTCATTACTGAACCTTTTTAGTTAATGTATTTTGCTTAGAACTAATATTTCTTTTAATCTTCCCTTCCTTAGCACCTTCTTCACTTCCCCATTATATTTCTTAGCCAATACCAAATGGTTCTGATGACCATTGTTTTATAATATAGTTTTAGGTCTGGTACAGCTAGGCCACCATCCTCTACATTTTCTTTTTCATTAATTTCCTTCAAATTCTTGACTTGTTCTTCCAGATGAAATTTTGTTATTTTTTCCAACTCTATAAAATAATTTTTTGGCAGTTTGATATACAATACTGAATGCAAGTAGATTAAATAGAATTGTCATTTTTTTTATATTAGCTCATCTGACCCATGAGCACTTGATATTCTTCCAATTATTTAGATCTAACCTTGTGTACCATGTTTTGTAATTGTGTTCATACAGTTCCTGGGGTTGTCTTACCAGAGACTCCCAAACATTTTATATCAACTCAGTTATTTTAAATGAAATTTCTCTTTCCATCTCCTGCTACTGAGCTTTGCTGGCCACATATAGAACATAATGAATGCAGATGATTTACGTGGGTTTATTTTATATTCTGCTAAAGTTAATTGGTTTTAGTAGTTTAATTTATTCTCTAGGATTTTCCAAGTATACTATCATATAATTCGCAAAGAATAATAATTTTGTTTTCTCATTACCTACTTTTTTAATTCTTACAATTTCTTTTTCTCTTTTGTTGCTAAAGCTAACATTCCTTGTACAATATCAAATAATAGTGGTAACAGGCAACATTGTTTCACCCAATATTAATGAGTATGCTGTTAGCTTATCCTCATTACATATAATACTTGCTGATGGTTTTTAGATAGATGCTACTTATCATTTTGAGGAAAACTCAATTTATTTCTATGCTCTATATTGTTTTTAATGGGAATGACTGTTGTATTTTTGTCAAATGCTTTTTCTACATCTATTAAGATAATCATATGATTTGTTAGTTTTGTTATACAAATAGTCAATTATGCTGTTATTTTCCTGATACTGTACCAACCCTGCATTCCTATTATAAATCCTACTTGGTCATAGTGGATTATCCTGATGATAAGTTGATGTGATCTCTTTGCTAATATTTTTAATATATTTTATTTAAGATTTCTGCATCAAAATTCATTAGGGAAATCAGTCTAATTTTCTTTCTCTGTTTTGGCCCTTGCTGGTTTAAGTATTAGCACCATACTGTGTAATAAAAGGAATTTGGTAGGACACTTGCCCTAAATAGTTTATATAGTTTTGGAATCGTTCTTTAAATGCTTGATAGAATTCACTTGTAATTCCATCTGGCCTTAGAGATTTTTTTTCTTAGGGACTTCATTAATGATTTGTCGAATGTTGTGTTTTTTTTTTTTTTTTTAATGGAACTATTTAAGTATTTTAATTTCTTCATCTATTAATCTGAGTAATCTATATTTTTCTAAGTATCCATTTCACCTAGGTTCTTAGATTTACTGGCACACAATTGGGCAAAACAGCTCCTAATTATTGCTTTAATTTCCTTTTCATTGGTAGTAATTTTTGATACTTATAATTTGGTTTTCTTCTTTTAATCCAATATTTATCTATTTTGTTTTTTTTTTTTCCATAAAAACTCTGTTTTATTTTTATTAGTTCAATAGTTTTCCTACTTTTAATTTTATTAACCTCTCCTTTGATTTTCAGAATTTCTAATTTGATATGTTTGGGGGAGGGGGGAGATTGATTCATTCTTTTTATAGCTTTATTAGTTGCATGCCCAATTCTTTGATCTCCTCTTTCTCTACTTTATATCTAGAGATATAAAATTTCTCCTAAGAAATGATCTGGCTACCATAAGTTTTGGTATGTTTTCTCATCATTACTATCATTCTCTTGGATGAAAAGATTGTCTATGATGTATCGTTTGCTCCATTTATTCTTTAGGATTATATTCTTTCCTAATTTTTGGTCTACTTTCCCATGGCCCTTTATTACACATAATTTTTTAGTGTATCATGATCTGAAAAGGATGCATTTATTATTTCTGACTTTCTGCATTTGATTGTGAGGTTTTTATACCTTAATACATGGTCAATTTTTGTGTAGGTGTCACGTACTGCTGAGAAAGATATGTCTTTCTATCACCATTCAATTTCTTCAAAGGCTTATCATAGCTAATTTTTCTAAAACTATATTTCCCTCAACTTCTTTTATTTTGTGGTTAGATTTATCTAGTTCTGATAAGAGGGAGGTTGGGGGACCTCAACCTCCTCCACTAGTATAGTTTTATTCTCTATTTCTTCTTGCATATACTATACTATTTTCTAATTTTTTTCTCAAGTTATACTTTTCTCTCTCCTTTCACCTCTTCCCTATTTGCTTCTCTATTTGCTTGCAATATTTTTTCTTTAACTTCAATTCAATGATGATGTGCCTGGGAATTTTCATTTTGAGTTTTCTTCCAAAAGATGATTGGTGAATTCTTTTAATTTTCATTTTGGTTCTAAGAGATTTAGACAGTTTTCTTTTATGATTTCTTGAAATATGATGTATAGGCTTTTTTTGATCATTGTTCTCAAGCAGCCCAGTGTTCCTTAAATTATCTCTATTCAATCTATTATCCAGGTTAATTCTTTTTTGCTAAGACACGTTCTTCTATTTTTTTCACTCTCATAACTGTTTTAAATATCTGTACGTTTTATGAAATCACTAGTTTCAATTTGATTCACTCTAACTTTCAGGAAGTTTGTTGTTTGTACCTTTTTGTTCCAAACTTAATTCTCTTTCCAATCCTTTCTTCTCCAGCACTGAATTATTTACCCAATTTTTTCTTGCATACTTTACTTCATTCATAAAAATGTTTTTTAAACTTTTTAGTTCTTGTTTCATCTTTCCCAGAATTTCTAGTTGAATTTGTGTCTAATCTTGGGTTTTTTTGAGACATTTCTTATAGCATTTTGGAGTCATTTTCTTCTGGCTTTGTGTCTTCAGTATTTCTGTTACCATAATGGTGGAATTATTTTTTGTTTGCTCTTTCTTCCATTCTATTTCCTGAGTTTGGATTTTACACCAGGACCAGGCTCTATGTACTTCTAGAGGGAATATCTGGATTAAACTTGTCTCTTGGATCCTGCTCATGTTTTCTTGTGACTCTGTTGTTGTTCTGGATCTGAGGAACAACATGGGCTGGTGACCTGAAAGTTTTAAATGTTCTTAAAATCGTTTTGTCTAGAGCAAAAGATCTGATTGTAGCCCGCTGGATCTAAAGTCTTCAAGTTCCTGACCTGGATATAGATCAGATGTACACACAGGGGCTTTATCTCTGGTACAGCCCCATTAAAATACTTCTGGACTTAGCTTCAGATTCAGAGTGACAGAACCATGGTCTTCTCTTTTCCTGGGATTCCTGCCTAGGTTATTCTGCTGTGAGCTTCAGACCATCTGAAAGTGCAACTGAGACTACACTTCTCCTGAATTAAATCATGCAGCTATTGCTTACTCCTAAATTTGTTCTATACATAATAGTGCTTGCAAGAGCTCTTCACCATAGAACTCTATCCTCAAGATTCAAGTCTCCTTTCTTCAGTCCCTCCTGCATCTATGAATCTGAGTGAGGTAGTGAGTAATAAAAGTTGTCAACTGGTATCTTTTCTTACCCCCTGAATATGGTCAGAACCCTTTGTATGGGTCTGGGACATTGGGCACATCTATCATCTTTCAGTTTCTGTATGTATCTTTCAGTTTTTGTATGCTATTCCTAGCTAGATCTCCTTCTCAATGTCCACAGATAGGTCTGTCATTCTTATGCTGACCTAAGCTAGAAAAGAGACTTACCATGTTTTTCCCCCCTCTGATTTTTGATTAGGATTTGGCCAAATGTGTTTTCTAGATCTTCTTGAAGTAGTCGTGGGAGAGGATAACCACATTTCCTGCCACTCTACCAATCTTAAGTTCCATTATTTCTGATTTTCCCTTAAACGCCTTTATTTTTAAATCAATAACGAATAATCTAATGATTGCTACTTTATAATTTATTGTCTCCTATACAACATTCATTCCTAAATTTTTTTTTCAATTTTTCCCAATACTCTTAGAATTTTTGTTTCTCCAAATGAAATGTTATTTTGTCATGATATGTAAAGCGATCCTTTAATAGTTTCATTTGTAAAGACTTAAAACAATAAATTAACAATAACAATACTGCAATGTTCCCTCTTTCCCCCGGGGACAGCTGCTCTTTTCTCCTATAGCTGACTCTACCCCAGCACTGACAGCCCTTATCTTCTAGTTACTCTGCTTTTCCTTTGTGGTACTTGAACAGAATCAGTGTCTGTCACCTCTGCAGAGTAAAGGAGGGTCCAAGTGGAATCACTACATAGAGTGACTAGGGAGAGACTCCCACAACTGGACTTTTGAGCACAGTCTATGAGACTGTTTATTCTGCCTGTACCTGGAATACAAAGTATGTTTTGGGTGAAGAGGGAAGGGAAATAGTCTCTTAAGATTTTGTTTCCTAAAGTTGTTTTTATGAGATTGTCATCTTGTGCAGGGCTGGGAAGGCAAGAGGGGTACCAGTGAAATGAAGGCTGAATTTTGAGTCAAAGGAGCTGGATGGGAATCCTGGATCAATTAGTATTCATGTGACCATGGCCAAGTCACTGGACTCCTCTATAATCTTAGGAGACATATTTTTTAATGTGTAGATGCATCTTTATTTACTTTACCTCACATATATATTATCTCACTTAATTTTTTTTTTTAACTTAGCCTTTTGTTTTTGAGAGGAATGAAGAAAAAAACTTCTTTAAAATGTGATCATCATTAGAATATAAGAGTGTGACCATGTGGTGAATACTCAATTTTGTTAGCCCATAAATGCAATGAACATATACTTAAATGAGATTGCTTAGAAAAATGTTACAGGATACCATCTACAGGGCACACTTGAAAAAGCATTCTTACCTTGGCTCTATCAGACCATCCAAAGGACTGCACTGTAACATCTAATCGTTTCATTAACATCCGCCGCCGGCATTCATATTCACAACACAGAGCATCATTGATCCTTTCTAACTGTTCCTAAAATATTTAAATGATAAAAATGACTAATTTTAAACAAGAATGCATAAGAAATCTTTTTATTTATTTATTTTTGTTTGTTTTGGAGAGAGGATCTCCAGAGATTTCTGACTGGATCAATAGCATCCTGTTTTTCTACCATAAATAAATGAATGAATGAATGAATGAATAGATAGATAGATAGATAAAGCGTTCCTATAAATGTTTATCCAGTCTTTAAAATAGCTATTACTCTCCTTGTGGGAGAGTATAAGTTTGCTTTTTGTTTTTTTTTAACTTTCTCTAAGTTTATTCTCAAATTCCCTCATATCAATGCTCTAAAGGGTTCATAATATCTACTTGAATTCCAATGCATTAGACATCTTAAGAAACAATTCTGGACTGATTCACCTCATTTTATGTTCTACTCACTATCCTTCTCTAACTCTATGAAATTAGACTGGAAGATAAATTATTTAAATAAACAGTATTTAAAGCACACTGGCTCTGGGGTCAAAGGATTTAGGTTCAAATCCCAATACTCATACTGCCCATATCATTTTTCCTCTCTGGGTCTTCTGTTTCTAATTTGTAAAATAAGAATTAGACAAGATAATCCTGAGGTCCCTTAAAGGTTTAGATTTATGATCCTATAATCTAAGTACAGTGCAAATTACTTCTTTTCACTGCTGCTAAATCTCTTTAGTCAAAAATTTTAAGTCATGTAAAAACTTGCTTCTTATATAATCTACAGAAAAGAAGAAAGCCAAGAATTATCTGTTTGTGTTCATATGATGTAATATCACTTTAGGAGCTATAAAAATGTCTCAAATACAAGTTGCTTTAACTAACAATTTACATTATGAATAAAAATACAGCGCTACAGTTTCCCAATTTAATTTTTACTCACCAAAATCACATAAACAAGTAACACTTTAAAATTTGGGTGCTATTTGGAAAAACTAAATCATATGTACTTATTTAATTACATAACCCAAAAGGAAAGAATTTTACCGCCTGTTCTGGACTTAAATCCTTTTTCAGCAATGGTTTTCCAATGTGGTTATTTTGAACTTTTGAGAGAATATCCTTCATCTGAAATATACAAAAACATGTTCAGTGTGGAAAAAATAAGCCCTTAAAATTTGTGATAATCTTGTTTCTTATTCAAGATTTTGTTCTGGGGGCAGCTAGGTGGCACAGTGGATAGAGCACCAGCCTTGAATTCAGGAGGACCTGAATTCAAATCTGGTCTCAGACATTTAACACTTCCTAGCTGTGTGACCCTGGGCAAGTCACTTAACCCCAGCCTCCCAAAAAAAAAAAAAACAAAAAAAAGATTAAACAAGTTTCATGAAAAAAGCTTGCATAACCACAGATGCGTTATCAGAGTGCTTTTAGCTGTTAGAAAAACTTAATCACTGTAATATAAGGTAATTCCTCCAAAGAAATGCTAATTATTTCAAGCCTATAGACTGTAGTATCCTACATAATTAAAAAATATCATTTATTTATGGAACTATAGAAACACCTGCTAAGAGGACAAACTACAGGAAGTACATAAAGTTCTGGAGTTTTTAAGATAGCATTAATTTTGGATTTCTAATTTTAAAAACTCAAGCACTTTGTATTCTAGTTGAACTTCACTATTTTACAGAAATTTTTGACAGGATTCATATACAACAAGCATTCAGCTTTCACATTTCAATAAGATGAATACAAACTATAACCATATGGGGGAGCCTTGCACATGAAGCTTGGTCTTTCAGTCCATATGTTAACTGTTTTGCCTGGGTCACTGAATATACATTAGATTGCTGTTTTCAAAACTCCTGAAATGAGAAAAAGGTTTGATAGCCACTGGTTCAAACCACAAGGTGCGTTTTCAGTTTGACAAACCAAAAATAGGGCATTGATTTTTCCTTTAGCAATACGGGGTCATACAGCAATCATAATTTACCATGAAGGTAAAAAAGGCTTTGACAAATGACAGCATCTACAGGGTTCATCCATCTTTTTAATTGTAGACATTTAACAATCTAAAGGAAATGTTACAAATGTCTCAAAGCTACCAAAAATGTTTACATTCAGTTTCCCAGTTGCAAAGTACCAGGGAACAAAGTGGTCTAATACATGTTATAACTGGAATAAATGAATGCTATCCCTCTGGAAAGCTTCCCATTTTGTAAAGTTATTCCTATTCTTTGACAGGGAAACAACCTTCCAGTCTTATAACAAACAGCTAACTAAAAATGTTAAGTTGTCGAGGCCCACAACACAGCTACTTAGTTTCTTATAAGTAACTAACATTAATTGGTTCTCCACAGGAATTCAATTGTGATTTATAATAAACACATATTTTAGATCTGTATTTGATTTAAATGTTGTAAAGCAGTACTTTTTTTTTTTGTTTGTTTGTTTATTGCAGGAGAAGAGAGAAGCAATTATGGTATAAGAAAGATAAGTCACATTAATACTCAGATATAAAGATTGTAGTTTATGACCACTTTCAAATCAATCAACAAACCTAAATTAAGAGTCTACCTTGTGCCAAGCACTGGGACATGGGTACCAATGAACAAATGAAACAGTTCCTGCCCTCAATAAGCTTACATTCTATAGAGAGAGACTATGTATACATACATATGAAGTGTGTACAAAACTGATTAATTATTAATCAAATGACTGATTAAATTCAAGCTAATTTTATAAGGTGGTCACTAGCAGTAAAGGAGGAGATGATCAATGGTTTCACATAAAAGGTGATACTAGAGGAAGTTCACTGAACAAATTGAGGCCATTTGATGAGATCTCTCCTGTCCCCTTCATGTCACAACATTCAGATGAATTCTACCACAATTTCCTCCATTTCTTTTATCTCAAATGAAGAGATAGGCTTTTCCCCTTGCCATTACCAATCCTCCAGCCTCAATCCCATTCCATCTTGTCTTTTCCGAAGGATTATTTTTCTTAATCACTGCCACTCTCACTAGTTTTCAATCTCTAACTACTGGCCCTACTGCCTATAAAAGCATCCATTTTTTCCATCTTCCAAAATCCCTTGCTTGATCTACCTATTCCCACAACCCATTGTCCGAACACCTCTTTTCCTTTCTAAGACTCAGTTTCCAGAGGGAGTCATCTGCTATTGGTGGTCATACCACTACTCCTTGTACTCTCAGCAGTCTGGCTTCTGCTCATCACTTCACAAAAACAACTTTCTCCAAAGTGGCAAATGCTCTTCTCACTGCCTTCTCTCAACCACCCTCTTAATCTCAGTAGACCACCTGACACTGCCATCACTCTCTCCTTAACTCTTTCTTCCTTCTAGGTTTTTTTTGGCCCTGCTCTTCTTTCCTTGTTATCCTACTTGGTCAAGTCAAGTCAACAATCATTTACTATTATGTGTCAGGCACTGCGCTGAACTCTGAGAAACAAAAGCAGGTAAAAAAATTCTCTTAAGCTCAGTCTATTTGGAGAGAGAGATAATAAGCAAGTAACTGTGTATAAATAAGATACAGGAAGGATAACTTGGATGTAGCCTCCAAGGAAAGACACAAAGATTAAGGATAAGTATCTTTTAAAAAATGGGACTTGAATTGAGATATAAAGGAAGCCAAAAGAAGAAGCTGAAGAGGGAGAATGTTTCAGGCATGAAAAAGCTAGTGCAAAAGCCCAGAGTAGGACTTGGAAATTTTTAAATAAAGAAAAGGCAGGAGATCCCAGAACCTGTGATAGGAAATAAGCTATAAGAAGACTAAAAAAGTTAAAAAAAAAAAAAAAAAAAAAAAAAAAAAAAAAAAAAAAAAGACCCAAGCTAGTTCAGGTTTTAGAAGCTAAGCATAGGATTTTGAATTAGAAGCTAATCATAGGATTTTGAATGGGATCCAAGAGGCAAAAGGAAGCTAACAAAACTGACTGAAGGGAAAGGAGGCAACTTGGTCGGGTTTGCACTTAAGGAAGAACAATCTGACAACCAAGGACAGACCAAAATGGAGAGACCAGAGGCAGAGTACCACCAGTAGGGTCTTGCAATTGCTCAAGTCTGAGTGGCGAGGATCTCTAACAGAGTAGTATCAGTGGGAGAGGGGGCAGATGAGATATTGGTAAGACAGAATTGCCAGAGGTATAGACAGTGAGAAAGAGTGAGGAATCAAGGATGACACCTAGGTTCCAGTCACCTGTGTAACTGGAAGTATGATAGTAACCTCAATAGTAAGAGAAATTAAGAAGGAGGGAAGGTTAGGAGCGGAGGAGGGAAGAGGAAGAAAATGTATTCTGTTGTAGACATGATAAATTTAATATGCTACAAGACACCCAGAGCAAGACGACCACTAGGTAACTGGAGATACAAAACTGGAGGTCAGAGAACAGGTTAGGGCCAGACAAATAAATCTGAGAATCATCTGCCTAGTGATAATTAAAGTCATGGGAGGCAATGAGATCTCAGAGAAAAGGGCTCAGAACAGAATTCTGGGGGACATCCAGGGTTAGCAGGAGTGACATAAAGAGACTAGGAGAGAATGATTGTGCAAGAAGGAACAAAAACAGGAAAGAACTTTGTCACAAAAACCTAGACAACAGAGTACCTAGGAGAAAAGGGGGATGGACAGTGTCAAAGGCTACAGGGAAGAATTTCAATCTGGCACTTAAGAAATTATATAGAAAGCACTCTTGGATAAATAAAGAGGTCAGAAACTAGAATACAGAGAGTTGAGGAGGAAGGAGGTACAGCACCCAGTTCTCAAGGAGTTTAGCCACAAAAAGGTAGAGAGAGATAGAAGGGTGATAGCTAGCAATGGATGAAGTAATGGTGTTTTAAAGATAGAAGGAATATGGGCATGTTTGTAAGAAGCAGGTGAGCAGACAACAGATAGGACAGGACTGAAGATTAGTGAAAGTGGGAATAATTGAAAGGGCCATATGCTGGAGAAGACAGCCCAGAATGACCTCATTGTGCATGTGGAAGGCTATAACAATAGCTTGAAGCTATTTGAGCACATTACATATATTACCTCATCTGATCCTCACAACAAACCTAAGGTGTCAGTGCTATTATTTCCATTTTGCATATAAGGAAACTGACTCAGAGGTGAAGTGATTTGCTTGTTATCTAGCTATTAAGTGTCTAAGGCAAGATATGGACTCAGGTCTAGACTAAATCCATTGCATCACAACCCTTCTTTTAATACAATCACTATCATGGATACATCATCACTTTGTGTCTCAATTATTTTTAAAAGTCTTCTGGTCAGTTTTGCTACTCAAGGCTCTCCCCATGCCAATCCATGCTCCACTTAACTACCAAAATGATCTACGTAAAGTGCAGGTCAAACCATGTAACATCAACCTCCGTGCCCTTCAATAAATTCAAGTGGACTTGAAGGATCACATATAAAATCTGACGTTTGCATTTAAAGTTCTTTAAAACTTGGCCTCTTACTATCTCTGATTTTCTTACACCTCTCCCCTATTCTACAATTGAGCAACACGTATCTCCTCAGTGTTCCTTCTCACACCAAGACATTCCCTCTCCTATTTTTTCCATTGGCTGTCCTCCATGCCAGCACATATCTTTTATTACAAAGTATCTACATGTAGTCTCCCCATTAGAATGTGAGTTTAAGGGGCAAGAATTTTGCTTATCCTTAGAATCAGCACAATATCTGGCTCTTAGTAAGCCCTTAGTAAATGCTTGTTGACTTGACTTAAACTGGAGGGACAGAAGGAAGCACTGAAAGAAGGAACATCAGTGCTTTTCAATAGCTGAAAACTCCTGTAGTCATGTTGTTGCCGCCTTCTCTAGGCCTTGCCCTGGGGCCACTTCCAGTGCCTGGTGCAGGCAACACCACCCACCTCTCACTTCCTGGCCTCAGAGGCTTTCTCCAGTGCCAGTCTGTCCCAGGACAAGATCCCTCTGCCTTCTGTATGGACTCCTCTTCCTGCCTGCAGTGAGACAGTTCTCCTGAGGTTTCACAGGACACATCACCACCTGCCATGAGGCTGGACTTCAAACAATAGAACCAAACATGTATCTTAACACCCCTTTTCCAAACAGTGCTAAGCTGCTTGGTCTCATTCCTATACAGTCAGCACACTCAAATGCCTAAATATTTGAAACCTAGGGATTCTGAATCTCCTCAATCCCAATAGAGACATATCAATGTCATTCCCCATCCCAATTGCCCATCTCCACCTCAACTCAATCTCTACACTGTCCTTACTTCTGATATGTCTATTCCACTGTACCCTTTGGAATAACTACTTTAAAAATAATAAATCTCTTTTCATCTTAAGCCTCTTTCTTTCTTACTCCTTCTTCCATTTTCTAACACTGAAAAGTGGTTCCTTCTGATGACACTGTATCACTAACCACCCTTTCCAGGACTACACATTTTTCCTTACTCCCTGGGCCATCAAGACACTGTGGGGGAGTTGAAATAATGTTCCCTAAGGCCATTTACAGTGTTTCCCTCTACCACAATTGCTCAGCAACTTCTCCCTATTTGAGATGGACAGAATGAATCTTAGATAGAAGGCAGGGCAATTGTGGCCATTCTCTACCGAATCCTAGAATATTTTCCTTCCTTCTTCAATGAATTCAGTGCCTAGTCCACAATTCCTTTCTCATTCCCCAGTTTATGCCCTCATATTTAGGAATTTCACCATATATATTGATGTTCTTTCAGATATCTTAATTACCTAATACCTGAGTCAACTTAATTACCATAATCCACTCCTCAATGCCTTAGCTACACAGAGAGATGGTCATACTCTTGATTCATACCCTTGATCTTGCCATCACTCACAAACTCCAAAATTCTTTCATCTGACCATAATCTTTTTCTCTAGCTTATGAGTCCACATCTTTTCTTCATCTTCATCATGACCTCATCTTCCTCATTTGTTTCCTAAGCCACCTTTCCTGCACTGGCTATTCTTCTCCCTTCCTTTTATGGACGTTTCAGAGAATACCATGTCAACTCTATACTATCTCCTACTCTTCCATCATCTGATCCATCACATCCTATTGTCAAACATATTTAGCTAAAGCCTAATCATTTATGTGCAATAAAATAGTGCTGAAAAAAAAAAAAAAAAAAAACCCAGGAAACTTTATCTACAGATCCATCACAAATTTATATTATACAATCTCAACTTGGCCTCCATTATAGCAAGACAATCATTCTACTGCTCCTGATTCTTATTCATTACAGTGACTTTTTCCCTTTCCCCAAACCTTCCACAGAATCTTCTTTGCCCACACTCTAAATTGAGAACTGTGTTTCATACATCACATCATTATGGCCATTCACCAAATTCTCTCTTCCTATTTTTTCATATCATTCACACATAGTTTCCCACTATCTACTCCATCACTATAAGAATAGTAAATAGAAAATCATTTGTTTGACATTTAAAACCTCCATCACATGGCTCCTTCCCACCTTTACAGTTTTCTTATATTTTATTCCACTTTATACACTCTATAAATCAAGAGCACTGAATTATTTGTTATTCTTCAAACACATCACTCCATCTCTTACCTCCCATCTATATGACTTTGTACTGGCTATCCCTAATGGTTAAGATTGCTCTTCTTCCATTCTCAAAGGCCTTTTACCTTCCCTGGTTTCCTTTAAGATTTCAATCAAATGCCACTTTCTACAGATGGTCATTCCTGATTCTCCCAATTGCTAATGTCTTCCCTTCTGAAATTATTTTCTATGTTTTCTCTGTATCTTTTGCATGTTGTCTTCCCATATTAGAATATAAGCTCCTTGAAAATAAGGACTATAACTTTGTGCGTATATTCATAATCCTAGTGCTTAGTACAGTGCCTAATACATAGTAAATGCTTTATAAATAATCTATTAAATTATCTATTTAAATAATTTTGTGTTAACTTACAGATCACATAGGGGAAAATTCCATTGTCATAGAAAAAATGATTATTAGGATAAAAATCAACATAGAGAAAAAGATCTCTATTGGCAAACTTTTATATAAAATATATCTATATGCAATTTTAAATATATAGTTAAAATTTTCTTTCCTTAAAATTTAAGAGAATTATTTAAAATTGTACCTTTGATTCCACACGGCTAAGCACAACAGGAATGTCAGAAGTGGTTGATTTTGGTAAGCACAGAGTATCACAGATAGCTTGTACTTCCTGGTAAATTTCATTGTTTTTATCCAATTGTGAACCTTTGAGCTGCTTCTTCTGCAAAATCCGTAAAGCTTGAAGTTCTGTACTTAAAAACACTAGCAGAAAAACAGGAAAACATAACTATGTGAACAGAAACTTTATGTTCCTTAAAAATATTTTACTTAAAGTGAAAAATCTTCAAAAGAATCACTGAGTAATGCCAATGATATCAGTGCCAACGTCAAAGAAGCACAGTGACTTATATAAGACAAAAACTTTAAAAATAAATTATTACATATTATATTGTCTTTATTTGGGTCATTATTTAATATCTAAATTGTTTTTATATGCACAAAAGAAAACATAAAATAAAATCTACAATGAACTAATTAAATACTTCTATAAAATGAAATGGAAAATTTTCATTTCATTCTTTAAATGTCCTGCTGACTGTTGTACAAATGTCTTAGCTTTCCCTTCTTATAGCCCATGAGATTACATATCCACTGAGTGGAATTATGCCTTAAATTCCTCTTCATAAGTCTTAGTCTAGCACAGTGCTTTGTACACCAAAGAAGCCCAATAAAATATAATTTCATTCTCAGTTTGAATGTGTCAGAATATGATTTCTGCTGTACTCATTGTTTACAAAACAATGTAATGTAATGTACATTGATTACAAAACATTTATTGAGCACCCAGGATGTGGTAGGCAGTGCGCCAAGCCCTTCTAGAAAACAAGAACAACTAAGATACAATAGGATAAAAATCACTTTCCATAAGAGTTTGAGAAATAAACAACTCAAGTCCTTTCAATATTTGAGTCATCAGGGATTTAGATAATCTTTCCAATGACATATATCATAAAACTTCTATGAGTAATTAGATTTTGTCAGTTGCTATAGCCAATCTTGTCACCTTGCTTAGTAACTGTCTTCTGGACTCATTTTCCTTCTTTCCACATTATCTAATCAGTTCTGCCAAGATGTGACATTTTTATCTCCATAACAGCTCTTACATCCTAACCCCTTCTCTCTGATCACATCACCTCTCACATAGATTATCGTGACAACCTCCTAAATCATCTCCCTTTTGATTCAGGCCCTCATCACCCCTCACAGAAACAACTGTAATGGACACCAACATGTTCTCCCACTTTCAAAGACCTTCTGCTTCAGTTCATCTTCCACACTTCTGCCAAAGAATTCTTCTTCAAATACCAATACTCCTTACATAAAGATCTGAACATGTCATAATCCTACTTAGTCAGTTTCTGTTTTTCCCTTGACAACTGGCCCCAGTTTGACTTTCCGGTCTAAATGTAACTCTCCTCTTTTCATATGATGTGCATTCATGACTGTCCTCTCTTTTCCTAATATGTAGCACTGCATCTCTCATCTTTATGCTTTTGCATTACTGGGTCCCATGCCTGGAACAATGCACTCCTTCTTCATTTAAGTCTTAAAATAATTACACTCTTCCTCCCAGATGCAATTCATGCACAACCTTCTACATGAAGCCTTTTCTGATTTTCCCAAGTACTAGTACTCTTCCTCTGCATAGCCTGCATGTGTCTACTTAGTATTTTTATAGGTATTCTCTTTACATTTTACACACACACACACACACACACACACACACACACACACACACACACACACACACACACACACACACACACACACACAGTTACTCCAGACTAGAAAGGTCCTAAAAATTAAGGATTGTTTATTCTTTGTGAGAATTTGTATGCTTAACAAATGCCTCATTTATTGATCACCAGGTCCATACTTGAACTCTTTTCAGATTCTAGTAAGACCTACTAGAGTTTATACTATTTTGGCAGAAAGTTCAAAAATTCAAGGTTCACCATAAGATATTAAAGTAAGATTTCAGAGGATAAAACAAATCATTTTAACTAACTACACAATAACTACAATATGATTCTTATTACTATGAATGATAATTGGTTTCCTTTTTAATTCTATGTATTTTATATATTTAAAAAATGTTCTTCTGAAAAGGGATCAGCTAGACTGCCAAAGGTATCCATGACACAAAAAAGTTAAAAACTCTTGTTCTAAATAGGTTTTTGATATATATGAAAACCCATGACTATGTTTAGAAATTTATGTTTAGAAAACTATTAAAAATAAATTCTTGCTATTATATATAAAAAATGGCACTTCCCTTTTATGTGAAAGTACTAATAATAATAGCTAACATTTACATAGCTCATTTGATCCTAATAACAACTCTATGAAGTAAATACTTTAAGTATTATTATCGCCATGTTAAAGAAGAGAAAACTAATAATAAGATATAAAACCAACTATGGTCTCCAAAATAGTATTTCTTGGTGGTACAATTCAAATATAGGCTTTTTCCAACTCCAAGTCTGGCACTTTCTCACAAGGTGCCTTTCATTTTAAAGAAATTCTAATTTTGTATTAATTACCACCAGATCTCAAAAAACAGTTAAATCTACATGTCAAAGTATAAACATAAAGAAATTAAGTATAGCAAAAATTATCGCAGAGCTATGTAAAGTAAAATCAAAAGTCTTACAAATCCTAATATTCCATTACCATAATGAAAAATGCAAGTGTGATTGAAATATACTATCTATTGAAACAGGGCAAATTAAATCAATTTAATATTGCAATTAAAAATCCATATTTCACTAGTGAAATTTTATAATCTTGACCTCAGGGACACCAACATATACATACATAAATGTTTTAAGAATCTATGATTCCATGTATGGGATTAATAATTCTTCCCACCAAAATAGTATGTAACTGTTCTATATCTTAGTAAGAAGCTTTCAGCACTCAGGGGGCTCACCTTTTGGCCTAAACTATTCTTAAGACAACATACAGTCAATCCATCTCTGGCCTGTCCTCAATATTCTCCCGCAAAGCTTTTGAGAAAAATATAATCACTTCCATACTGCTTAACATATGTTTGTAAGAGAAGAGACATATACAAGCATGTATACACATAAATAACAGGTTACAAATATCAATCATTAAAGTACATTAAATATAATATTACTTACACAAAAGTTTCAAACAATCATCTTTCTTTTTTAAACGATCTTTAATGTCTCCTGAGATGAGTGTTGAATAGGGACAGGATAATTCTTTTAGAAAACCACTTATCTCAAGCTGGAAGCTCTCTATAT
Source organism: Sminthopsis crassicaudata (assembly GCF_048593235.1). Lineage (NCBI taxonomy): Eukaryota > Metazoa > Chordata > Mammalia > Dasyuromorphia > Dasyuridae > Sminthopsis > Sminthopsis crassicaudata. The sequence continues at coordinate 267,636,402 of NC_133618.1, read as the reverse complement.
CTTCACTTCCTTTAAAGGGAAAAAAAAAAAAAAAAAAAAAAAGATAAAAAATAATTCAAACATATACTGACTCCTAGGCAAAAAGAATAAGAATTCCAACTTAAGTGAAAATTAAACCAAATGATAAGCTAGAAAGCAGAATTTTCTATTAATGAAGGCACTTTAACATGTATTTATTAAATGCCTACTATTTGCCAAGCACTATGCTATGCCCTGGGGACAAAAACAAAACAAAATGGCCCATTTGTTGAAGAATCTTATTTTCTACTGACAGAGATAACATTTGTATCTGATCCTGCCATTTACTTAAGCAAAAGGATTGACATGCTCAGACATGTACTTTAAGAAAATCACTTTCAAAGGTTTGTATGTGAAAATTGGGAGAGGGGAAAGATGAAGCAAAAAGACCAACAGTCTAAGCAAAAGGTCCAGTGAAAGATTAGATTAAAATAATAGTTGTTTGAGCTGAAAAGAAGAGGTCAGACACAAGAGATATAAGACTACCTAATTATACAGGGGGAAAATAGGAGAGAGAGTAAAGTCAAGGATAATCTGATGTTACAGACCTTAGCAACTACAAGAACAGTGCTGTCCTTGATTGAAACAGGCAAGTTCATCAGATCAGGGGATTGGAGGAACTGTTTTATATGTGACTTTAAGATATGTATGGAATATTCACTTTGAAATGGTTAACAGGTGATTCAGGATTCATGTTCAAGAGAGACTAGAACTAGATAAACAAATCTGGGAAACATCTGAAGAGAAATGACAGCTGAATTTATAGGAAGGAGCTGCAGTCATTGTAGGGAGAAAAAGGGAGCCTAGGACATTACAGGGATACAAACACAGTTATGGAACATGACACAGATCATGAGCTACAAAAGAAGACAAAGGAGAGAGCTATGTAAGAGGAGAATCAGCAAAAAAAAGTGTCAAGAAAACATAAAAAGGATTATCCGGGAAGATCTGGTAGTCAATGTTAAATACTATAGAAAGGTCAGCAAAGCCAAAAGATTGGCAAAAGATCATTATACTAGGCCCAGTAAAAGATTATTGGCAGTTATGGAGATACAAGGCAAGTTAAGGAAGTAACTGAAGGGCACAAAAGGATCCAGGAAGGATTTTTTGGAGGGAGACTTAGATGTGTTTTTGAAGGCAGCAAGAAGTGCATCAGTATATAAGAAGACTGAAAATTGATGGTGAGAGAGAATGTGGATAATTGTAAATTATTCTTGTTATCCTCTGCTAGATGAGATTAGGGTATAAGTAGGAAGACTGACCTTTATATTTTCAAAAAGCCACCTCTTTATTACACACTGCAATAAAAGACAATAGAAAAAGGATGACATCACAAGGTTTTGAGATTTAGAGGAAAAGCAAGCTTAAAAAGAAAGACCTCTATTTTCTTGGCAAAAAATAAACAAGGACCTCTGCTGACTGTTTTAGGGAAGAAATAGTGTAGGAGACTTAATGAAAGAAAAGAAGGTTTAGATTAACTGTTGTTGGGAATAGACATAAAAGTATTGATTTGTTGCACTAAGCAATTAAGATTAGATAACCAATACATAGTACACTCAGAGAACACATGATTTTATATGATTTTCTATAAAATCTTTCAGCAGCACCATTAAAGTAGATGTGGAAAGAGATAAGGAGTTCTAAAATAAGTATTTCAAAAACAGTGGACTATTTTACAGTTGAACTGGTTAACTCTAGTGTCAAATTTGGGAAGAGAGGAAGAGAAGCAGGAACAGGGATGAACAATATTCTGGAAGAATACTAAGGGGTGGAGGAATTAGAAATCATAATAATAAGTATACACAGATTCTGGAATACGGTGGGGATTATGATTGGGTAAAGGAATTTCAGATTCTTAGTCATGGAAATGGAATATCTTTGAGTGATATAGCATTCAAGGGCATGGCCACTCTTGTATGTGGTGAGGATGAACAAAAAATAAGGTTATGGGGATTAAGGAAACTGAAGAATTTGGCCCTAGGATACACTGACCACAAGTACTCTACAAGAGCAAGATTTCTGATGTGTGTTAAACCAAGAAAAGGGTTAAGGTGGAACAGACAGTGAATCAAATACTTCGTGTGTAATAAATTATTTTTTAGTTGGTTGAGATAGAAAGAAGAATGACCTGGAAGCCAACAAACATTTAGCAAGCATATAACTAACAAAAGCATCTAGATGAAGTGACGTATCTGACATACTGCCTGCTTCATGTGCTACAACAGGTACCCTAGATAGGCTTTAGACCCCCAGAGCATGGCGGATCTCTTGGCTTTCTGTGCTGAGAATTTAAAAGAAGAAAAAGTGAGAACTGCAGCATTGTAGCATTTCATTCTATCCTTAAATTATTTTGCAATAATGTAACTTAGTAGAAATTACATTGAACTGGGGACCAAAAGTCCTGTTCTAAATTCTGTTCTACTACTAACTCACTTTGTAACCAATGGCAACAGGCAGGCCTCTCTAGGCCTGAATTTCATCATTTACATGTAAAAAGAAAAAGTTGGGCTACATAAGTTTTAAGTTTCTACCAGCTCTAACCTTCTAAGATCCTGAATTAATGTTGTATCTATATGTTTTTAAAAATTTTTTTAAATGGAAGTAAAAAGTCCCACAATATCCTAACCTAGTAATACCACATCTGTATATTATGTTAGATTCTCAAAGGCACTAAGAGACCAAAGCATGTCTAGAAGGGCTTAGAACCATGTTATATCTTATATGAGAATCAGCTGAAGTTACCAGTGGATGTTTTCCCAAGAGGGGAAAAGACCTAATAGGGACATAGCTGTTTTCATGTATTTGATAGTTTATCATGTGGATGAGAAAGCAGACTGGTTTCGTTCCACTTCAGAGGTAAAACCAGGAACAATGGGGCAGAAACTGAAGAGATATATGACAGAAAGTAGAATATACTGCCTAAGCGCATTCATCTCTCCAGGTCTTCAAGATGATGTTGGATGATGTTGGGAATGCTAAAAAGGGAATTCCTTTCAGATTGAGATTGGATTGAACAGCTTCTGAGTTCCCTTCAACCTGTGAAATTCTGTCAAGAGAAGCTAAGGAAAACCTGGAAGAAAAATGAAGGTCAAAGAAGAGATAAATCCTTTGCTTAAGATGGTCACAAGGAAAAGATAGAGTTGCTGAATATTTAATTTGTTTTCTAAACAAAGAATAAAGACTTTGATACTGAAAACGTAAAATAAAAAATTGACTGAGTTGATAACCAAGATAAGTAAAAACATAATAAAAGAGAACCTAGCTATCCATGATACATTCAAGTCATTAGAGCCAGATGAACTACATTCTCAAGTCCAAAAAGAAGTATCAAATGTGATCATTTTAAGTGATATCGGAGCCATCACACAAAACAGAAGTGGTACCAAGGATTGGCAAGGGCAATATATTGATTCCAAAAAATGCAAAGAGTGCAAACTATAGGCCACTAAGCATGACTGATTGCTGGGAAAATTCTAGAATGCATCATTAAATGAATGACTGGTAAATATCTAGATAAGTAGCAATTACTAAGAGGAAGAACATCTTGCCAAAAACCAGTAATGTCAAACTCAACTTATTTTAAGATAGGATTACTAGAGTATTTTCAAATATCTCATATTATTCTTGTAAAGAAGACCAAAAGACATGGATTAAACAATAACACAAGGAAATGGACTCAGAACTCATTGTATGATAAAGAGTAGCTATAAATGGTTGAATGTCAACTTGGCAGGAGGGATCCAATGGAGAACCCCAGGGATCTATGCTTGATCCTTTGATTTTGAATATTTTTTATCTATGATAAGGAAAATATGTAGATGACATGCTCATAAAATCTGCAAACTACACTAAGCTGGGGAGGGGAGCTAACACACTGGATGACAGAGCATTAGGCTAACTCTTTTAAAAAAAAACGAAATTCAAAAGGAATAAATGTAAATTATTGTATTTGGGAACCAAAAAAAAAAAAAAATTAGTTCATAAGCATAAGAATGAAGGGGCATGATTAGATAAGCTTTTCTGAAAAAGCCCTGGGAGTCTTGGTATACTACAAACTCAGTAAGTCAGCAATGTGACGTTGAAACCAAATATGGTAACGTGATTTTGGACTGTATTAAGAGGGGCACTGAAGCCAGGAACAGAAAGATTATAATTACCCTATATCCTGCTTGTCAGATTTCAAATGGAGTATTTCTCAATTCTCAGTAGCAGTACTTAAGGAGGATATGGATGGTGAAGGGCCTTGAGAAACTCAAGCTGTTTAGCCAAGAAAAGACTCAAAGACACAAAACAGATTTACAATCATCTGAAGGGCTGTGATATGGAGGAGGAATTAGATTTGTTCTGTTTGATCCCAGAGGGCACAATATAGAGCAATAGATAGAAGTCATAAACAATCAAGTTTAGGCTTGATACCAGGAAAAACATATTAACTGATTTGTGGTGATTGAGTCATTTCAGTCATGTCTGACTCCTCGTGATCCAATTTACCGTTTTCTTCACAAAAGATATGAGATTCCAGGTCCAGAGTTCTATGTGCCATCCCACCTACCTGCCTGCTATTTAAAGTGGTCCCAAAACAGAATAGACTGCTTCAAAAGGTGATGGGTTTCCCCCAACACTTTGTTCTTGGAGGTCTCCAGGCAAAGGCCAAATGACCACAAACTTCATTTGTTATAGTGGGGATTTCTGTTGTGGGTGGGATTAGTCTAGATGGCTGCTGAAGTCTCTCCCAACTCTAACATTCTGTGATCTTAAAGTAAGCCTTATTCTTAATTCCAAATTATTACCTTATATTCCCCCCCCTTGTTTCAAATTATATCCTCACATACATATGCTACCCAAGTTTAGGTAAAGACAACTGAAAAGTAAAGTTTTTAAACTCTTTAAAAAATGACTACCCATTTGTCTTGACAATTTAACAAAAAGACATTAATTTAATAAGAGCTTATGAGCATTTCCATAATTAAATCACTATAATTTTTTAAACATGCAGCATATTTTTCTGTATAAAGATATGATTGAAAAATTCTGTCACCATGTTTGGTGTATGACCTGTATGACTACCATCATATACTATAAAACAAATCAATAACTTCCATTCTATTTGTGTGTATATTGCTATGAATAGTCCTTGGATTGAATCTACTTGCTCACTTTTATTCTCTAAAGTCATATGATAGTAGCCTGTTTTGCTGCCAGTACTACTTTAAATTTCAATGTTGATTCAGAAAGTTTTCTATGTAAAGTCAAAAAAAAGATTCTTCTAAGAGATCTGATTTAATTCTATATACAAGCAGTCTTCCTATTAAAAAGACATCATATATAGAGTCATGGTAGCTACTGTTCCTGCTGTCACTGAAACTTGGAACTTTTCTGAATACATGGGTTCAAAAGGAAATGAGATGTAAAAAGTTCAACAAGCTAGCAAATCTGATCCCTAGGGGAAAAGACTGTCCAGGAATTTTCCCAAATTGCCAAAATTTTGATAAAATTTTCATTTTCTATTACCTAAAAATGAGAGATTCCAAACCAATTAATTCAAAAACAAAATGAACCAGATTAAAATTAAAAAAAAAATCTTTGAATTAACATGTTCAGATAATTTCCTTTTTAAAAATTAAAGGCCAAAATGCCATCTAAGATATTTGAAAAACACTACTCCAAATATAAATTATAATTATCAATTTTGGATATGTTTAAATTGGCTTACAATTTTGATATTATTTTTCCAAAATAAAATATTCTTATAATTCAATATAGTCAAGCTTCTTCATGTTTCAAAATAAAACAAACTGATTGCAATGACTAAATGCTACAAAATAATGACTTCTTTGTATAACAAGAATAAAGCAAAGGAAACAATTTAAAAAAAAAAAAAAAGGCTTAACTAAATATTATAGTTAGGGGGGGGGGGGGGGGGGGCAAAAGAAGTTCAATGGAAATACCGGCAGTTGAAGAGATACTTTCTTCTAAGTCACATAATGGTTTTATCTGAGATCCTAACCAAAAGCAGAGGTCTGAAAATTCAGATGAGGACAGGCCACTTTCTACTGCTTTGATAAGTGCTTCTTCTTCTAAGAGAGGACCACTGTACCTGGGAAGAAAGGAACATAAAGGTTAAAAACTAGAACAATACAATTCTGAGTGATAAGCACAATTTTTCTTACAAGTTGGGACTTTTCCTACAAATTAGTTTTTGGTATAACCGTTGAGGAATCATAAAGAATTAAACATAGTTTCTTTCTAAGGCTTTATTTTCAGTTATATACACAAATTCACACATTTAGAATATTGACAGATGAATTGACAGAGCATTTATCAATCTTTTACTATGCACCAGGCCCTGTACTAAGCTTGGGAATGTAAACATAAGCAAACAAGGTAGTTCTTGTCCTCAAGAACTTATATTCTAATAGAGAAAGAAAACAAATAAAGGGTTGCTAGAAAGCAGGGAAAAGGAGAAGGGAATGGACATGCATATACATGTATGTACATGTACACACACACACACACACACACACACACACACACACACACACACCCTTCCTTCCATGGTGAGGTATCTGCAAGAAGTAGCAGTGAATCCTGGCTTTCAGCAAGACAGAAAAAAACATTCACCTCTCAAAGCCAGAAACCCAGAGAGCCTTTTTAGAATTTAAGGTGCTTTCACATAAATTATGTTATTTAATATTCTTAACAGGCAAGAAGTAATCGGGTAAAAGAGTCAAGGTAAACAGCTAAATGGAGGATTGGACTGAAGAGAGATTTGAGATGGGCAAACTCATCAGCAGTCTCTCGATAATTGAGGTGATGAGGGACTACATCAGAGCGGAGGCTGTGTCAGGCGAAAAAGGAGTGAAGTTAGGGTATGATGAGAAGATTTGAAGTCAGGTTTGTAAGGTGAATACAAGTGAGATGTCTGGGATGACACCACTGAAGGATGTCAATGATCTTGACAATAACAGAAAAGTTGGGAAGAAGAGAGGATTTGGAAAGAAAGATGAGTTTTCTTTTAGTGAATTGTAGATGTGTCTGAGTTATCTAGAGTTATCTAAAAGGCAATTGGCAATGAGGAATTACAGTTTAGGAGAGAGACTGGGGCAGGATATCCTGATCTGCATAAAGATAATAACTGAACTCAGGAAAGTTGATAAGATCATCAAATGAGAAAGTACAAAGCAGGGTTTCTTTACTTTTTGCATCTTTAGCATTCTGGTGAAGCCCTGTGAACCTCATCTCAGAATAATGTTTTTAATGTATAAAACATAAACACATAGAACTGTAAAGGAAACCAATTATATACTGAAGCACAATTTTTTTTTTTTTTCCATCCAAGTTCACAGACCCCCAGGAACATATTTATATATACTGTGGATCCCAGATTAAAAACCCCTGGTACAGAGAGAGAAGAGAATAGGACCCAAGACGAAGTCTTGGAGGAAACCCATTATTAGCAGGCATAACATGAAATTAGAATTAAGGATACTATAAAGGAATGGTCAGATCCAGGAAAGAACATTGTCATAAAAACTTAGGGAGGAGATGATATACAAGCTATACTGTATCAAAAGTTATAGGCAGATGAAGAATGATGAGGATTACCACAGGGCCACTGGATTTGGCAATTAAGAGATAAATAACATTTCTGGAAAAAAAGTAATTTCAATTAAATGATGAGGTCAGAGACCAAGTTAAAAGGGAGATGCCAATAAGTGGAAATACTGCAAGTAAACTACTTTCTCAAGGAGTTTATTCTGCAAATGGAGGAGAGATTTGAAGATTGGTGATGGGACAGAACCAAGGCTTTTTAAAGAAGGATGTGTGAACATGTTCACAGGCAGCAGGGAAGAACCCAGTAGATAGGAATTGTTTTTAATATGAGAGTGGAAATGACAGCAAAGGCAATTTACTAAAGAACTGAAAGGGGACGATCCTGGTACTATGTAATTGTCAATTAGTACCATCACTATTGTTAATATCCTTGATAATGCTTAAAATTGTAGATAGAGGGCTGTATCCTGAGTCTAGAATACTAAAGTCCCAACTTCTGTGCAACCTACATCAATTACTTCACTCTCTTTGTCCTTATGCTGACAAAGCATGGGTACAAGGAGTTTCCTCATCTGATGCTCCCACACCAAGGAACTCACAGGAGCATGCCCTTAGCAACTACACTGGTGACCTCACTAAGTTTCCACCTTTTGCTCCCGCACTTTCTGTAGCAAAGCTGATAGCTTCCACTACTCCCACAAGGAATGCTGTCGCCTCTCCCTAGCAGCAGGCATTCTCTCTGCCCAAATGCTCATCGCAAAGGGAGGAGTCAAATCAGCAGGCATTTATTAAGAATGGAATATATGCCAAATTCTAGGATAAACTTTGCTGGGCACTGCTAAAAATGAATAAAAGCAAACACAATAAAGCAGCTCCACCAATTCCGCTAACTTGCAGGTGGATCCCTCCGCTTGTGTTTCATCTCCCATTACCTTCTGGAGAACGGGGACTGTCTTAATTTTTCTAGTTATATGCTTAGCATGTGACAAGTACTTAATAAATGCTTTAGAAATCCATCTTTCATTCAAGGAAATGCGTTCTTATATTAAAACCTCAGGGTTAAAAGTGGGGGCAGTAACAAAAGCTGTAATAAATAGCATGTATACAGGATGCCCCAAAAGACGGCACTAAGACTTAGAGAGATGCTAATGACAATAAAGTTTAAGCTGCACTAAGAGTTTTGGGACACCCCATATAAACGCTAATCATCAGAACGCTACTCTGAAAACTGCACTACAACATTTGGGACACCCTGTAGAGTTCTCTAAAGTTTGTAAAGCATTTTACAATTATATTCTCACTTAATCTTCACAACAACCTTGGGAGGTCAGTGCTACTATTCCCCGTTGTACACATGGGCAGATAGGGACAGAGGGGCAAAGGGGCTTGCCCAGCGTCCCAGAGCTAGTATCTAGGGGCCACTGGAAGAGATCTTCCGGACTCCAGGCTTTTTCCCTGCGCCACCTAGCGGCCTTCCCGAAAGTTTCCATTTGACCATCCCTAGCTAAGGAGAAGGGGGGGAGAGGAGCGTGATTCCGCGACGCTCCCCTCCCCCCCCCGCCGACCCGGGAAAGTCTCCAGCGGGAAGTTTCCTGCCGCCCGCTCCCCCACCCCCCCAGCCGAGGGGCTGCTAGACTCGAGCGCCTAGTTTGGGGTCCTCCGGGAGTCCCGTTGGGCGGGCGGCCGCCGCGAGAGAGCGGGACATACCCGGCACGGCCGGACAATGGGATCGTAAAGAAGGCGGGAGACCGAGGAAGGGGGGGGAGGGGGGTGAATGGCGCTCGGGACCTGTCCCCTCCCCCAAACAATGAACCACCCCCCACACAACGCGTACCTCCCCCGCCTCGCTCCCAGCCTCAGCCTAGCTCTGGACCACGGGGGAGTCGGGACCCCCTCACCCCCCCTCCCCATTTAACCACTTCGACGACATTCCCCGCTCAGGTCCGCACCGTTCAACCCCCGGGAGCAGTTCTGGCAAAAGGTTCCCTGCAAAAACCGAGAGAAGAGAGCGAATCGGAGCTTCTCCCTCAGGAGAAAGTTCCCCAAACACACTCACCCCAGGGCTTCCAGCGTGTCCAGCACATCCCCCCTCCATGCTCATCTCTGGGCCTGGCTCAGGCCTTCTCATGGTCTGCCGGCCCCCGGTCGGTGCACCGTTCTAAAAAGCCCGGCCGGAAGCCGACGCCTATACTCTCGGGTTCCGGGATCCGGCCCAGCCCATGGTCGCCATGGTGATCGCTTAGGAAGACGCTGCCTCTGGCTACAGATTTATAGCATTCCCTACTTCCCCTGTGTGAACTTGCTGTGGTTGGCTTTGCATTAGCCCCGTCAATAGCTCTTCTTACCACATCTTGCTCTAGTTACAGTTTGAGTGCGTCAAATGACTGCGATTCCGTTCATATGCGCAAACTTTTGGATTTAAAGCGGGAAAGTACTTTTATGTTATTTTACAGATGACTAAATTGAGGTTGAAGAAAGGCCCAGGGTCACAGAACTTGTAATGAAGCTTTCACAGTACAGAGATTACTCACATCAATGAAATCTGTTCCATAGGAACTTTTTGAATACGGCTTTTCTAAAGACAGCGGATAATCCAAAGGAATAACAAGAAATTCAGGCACCATGACAAGTAGGTTTATTTTTTTATAGGAGCAGCTGGGTGGTGAGGTGGAGAGAGCGCTGGCCCTGGAATCGGGAGGATCTGAGTTCAAAAGCTACCTCAGACACTGCTTGCTGTGTGACCCTGAGCAAGTCACTTAATTGCCTCTAGTTCTTCATCTGTCAAATGAGCTAGAAAAGGAAATGGCAAATGCTCCAATCTCTTTGCCAAGAAACCCTAAATGGGGTCACAGCGAGTCACACACCACTAAAAAAGATTCAATAAGAAATGTTTTTATGGTCAAAGAGCTATCAAACATGTCCAAAGGGCTATCAAACTGTGCATACCCTTTGATCCAGCAGTGTCCCTACTGGGCCTGTATCCCAAAGATCACAAAGGAGAAAAAAGGGCCCACATGTGCAAAAGTGTTTGTGGCAGCCCTTCTTGTAGTGACAAGGAACTGGAAACTGAGGGGATGTCCAACAGCTGGGGAATGGCTGAGTAAATTGTGGTACATGAATATTATGGAATAGTATTGTTCTATAAGAAATGATCAGGATGATTTCAGAAAAGATTGGAAAGATTTTTTACATGAAGTGATGATAAATGAACGTAGCAATAACAAGATTATATGATGATCAATTCTGGTGGATGGCTATGTGTTACAGGCCAGAACCTGAAACAAGGTGCTAAGTGGAATTGAGGAGACAGTTTAATTTAGCATTGATTTAATCCTACAACAAATAGTTTCCTATTTTTCCTAGCAATATAATGATTGGTGTAGACTCAGTATGGGGCATATAAGCTGGAAGCTCTCCGGGCCAGGAAGGACAAGCGCACTAGAAGCTCTCGGAGGCTGAGACAGATTCATTCCATCTTCCACCTTTGTTGTGGCGGGAGGTTGAAGCACAAGGAGAAGGGGGAGAGGCAGTGACACAATCAGCACCATCTATGAAGCAACCTATGACAAGATTACAAAAGGCACTGGTTAAAGCAAAAAATGAAGGACAGGATGTATCTGATTTAATAAATGCATACCCTGTGATTAAAGGACTCTTCAGGTCAAAAAAGGAGAAAAAATTAAGGATCTGAAAAAGGGTTGCACTCTTTATGGGGCTACATTGCCTTATGTTAAGATGTTACTAGATAGTTTGGCTTATGAAATCCTAACCCCCAGTGATTGGAAATCCATAGCAAGGACTGTTTAGAACCTGGACAAAACTTGTTGTGGCTTTCAGAATATAGTGCACTTTGCAGGGTACAAGCTCAATGAAATAGGCAAACAGGAGTTAATGTACAAGTCACCTTTGACCAACTAGCAGGTGAAGGTCAGTATGCAGAGAATTCAGCACAGATGAATTACCCCATAGGAGTATATGAACAAATTGCTACTGCTGCAATTTGGGTTCCCTCCCAGGGAAAGATCAAGGGAGAGCCTTCACAAAAAATAGAGCAAGATCCCAATGAACCCTTTGTGGATTTTGTGGGACGTCTACAAACAGCTGTCACAAGAACTATTGGAGAAAATGCAACTACAGAAATAATGACCAGACAACTGGCTAAGGAAAATGCTAATAAAATTTGCAGAAAAATTATATGGGGACTACACAAAGATGCTCCTTTAGAGGAGCTCACAAGATGCTGTGCCACAGTAGGCACAAATGCTTATTATACCCAGACTATGATGAACATGGGAAGACAGGATCCCTCTTGGCAAAGGGCTTTTAGAGAGACTAGTCAATGTTTTCAATGTGGAAAAATAGGACATCTGAGAGCCCAATGCAGGTACAGAGATAGAGAAGACAGGGTGAGAGACGACCTAAAACCCCATGTCCAAAATGCCACAAGGGCTTCCACTGGGCCTCAGAATGTAGATTGACCAGGGAAATGAGAGTTGGGGCCCAGCTCCAAAACCTCAATCAAAAGACAGGTGGGGCATGATTGCAGCCAAGGTTATACCTTTAGAAGTTCAGGACTCTGGTGTGATCAATCAGCAAAAAAGCAATCAGATGGCAGAAAGGGATTACAGTTGGGGAGAATACAGACTTTTTAAACTAATAGAGCAGTGTCCAGTGCAAACAGCTCCAATGTAATTGCCAGGTGATGAGGATAAATCTATAAAATGGTAAATAGAAGGAACTAGATAGGTGCACTGCTTGGGAGAAAGGGTTTGCTTGTATCTCTACAGATGGAGAAGGAAACAGATGGGTGGCAACAAGCACCTGGAGAGAGACAGAAAAAGAGAAAAACCTCAAAACAAAGGAGAAGACCTAAGAACAAAATCTGAAGGAATCATTAGATTTCCTAACACAAAATGAGAGTATTACAGGACTTCAAAACTTGCAGGAATTATTGGATTCCTGGCACATGAAGTAATAATAGATCCCTTTTGGACTTTTCTAGGACTTATGGACATGTATAATTCCTCATGTTGATTCATCTTATTTGTTACATCACTACTAGCCTGTGTTATGTTACTAAGTGCTTATATAATTTATATAATTATGTGTAATACCTCCCATGTTGATGGATTTATGTATACCTGTTTTAAGAGTGAGACCCTTCAAAAACCCGCTAATCTGATTTGATTTCCCATTTCCTTTGGTGTTTTCATATCCCTGAGATGTCAGGAAGGGCGTGATCACCTTTTATGGTGTTTTCACCCTCTTTTTGAGCAGTCAGGGAAGGTGTGATCACCTCCTTTTTTGGGGTTCTCACCTCCTTGAGAAGTCAGGGAGGTCATGACCACCTGTGTTCTAAAAACAAAAAGAAGCAGGAGATATTATGGACCAGAACTTGAAACAAGATGCTAAGTCAGTAGAATTGATAGAGACAATAGTTATCTAATTTAGCATGGTTCAGTATGATTGATTTAATCCTACAAGGAGATGTTATGGGCCAGAACTTGAAACAAAGTACTAAGTGGAATTGAGGAGACAGTGATTAAAACTAATTTAGCACGGATTTAATCCTAATGATTGGTGTATACTCAGTGTGGGGCATATAAGCAAGAAGCTCTCAGGGCCAGGAAAAACAAGCGCACTAAAAACTCTTGGAGCCTGAGAGAGATTCATTCCATCTTCCAGCTTTGTTGTGGCTGGAGGTTGAAGCACAAACCCTTGGAAGTTGGGGAGATTCAGAAACCAGAGCTCAAGTCTTGGAATCAAGACTACAGAAGGCCTCTAAGAAAGCTAACCAGGCCACAGGAAAGGAGACAAGACTTGGAAAGAGACAATAAAGGATTTGGACTTTAATACCTGGCTACATTTGGGGTGATTACTGCACTGAAAGGAAGGTTGCCTCCAGAGACCCCCAAGAAAACCCCAACAAGAAAAGATTACATTTTAAAGAATAATAGTACAGAGCTATGGCTGTTTTCAACAGTGAGATGGTTCAGGTCAGTTCCAAAGATCTTGTGGAGAGAAGCTATCTGGAACCAGAGAGAGGACTATGGGGACTGAGTGTGGATTATAACATAGTATTTTCCCTTTTTTGTTGTCATTTGCATTTTGTTTTCCTTCTCATTTTTTCCCTTTTTGATCTAATTATTCTTGTGCAGCATGATAATTATAGAAACATGTATAGAAGAATTGCACGTTTAACATATATTGGAATACTTGCTGTCTTGGAAAGGGGATGAGAAGGGAGGGAGAAAAAAATATTGGAACACAAGGTTTTGCAACAGTGAATTATGAAAACTATGCATATGAAAATAAAAAGCTTTTTAAAAAAAGAAATTTTTGTGACTGTTTACCAGGCCCTGCCCAGGCTTAAACAGTAGTATCAATTACCCATATTCCAAGTGATGAATGTTTAGACAATTTTTAGATTTCAGTAGAGTTTCAGTTGAGTGATGAAGAGGCAAGGCTACTGGGACTTGGTTCCTTCTTACCAAATTATTGTTATGCAGAGGCCACAAATGATTCATAATGAGTGAAACTATACAGAAAGCAACAAAAATCAGAGAAGTTGTACAGATTTCAGCATATCAGAAAAATAATATGAATGAGTTATACAAGTGGAAATGGGATAACTTAGCTCAACACAGAGAATTCCTAATCTCACCCAGCAATAAATTCTCCAAAATATCTATTGGAAGTATAATAGGACTAATATCTGCCAGGTTCCTCAAGAACCTAGTTTATTCCTCCCCCCCCCCAAAAAATAAAACAGTTTCTGTGAGAGAAGTAATCTTAAACTTAGATTGTCATAATTGTAGATGGATGGCTGTAAGAAGATGTGAAGCATGATCTGGGGTCACTAAACCCCGCTGATTGGATGATTTCCAAATGGAGACAAGGGAATCAACATCTACCTTTGCTAAATGCCAGTTATTCTTGTTGGAAATTCTTTCTAGACTAGAACTAAATAAACCTTTAAAAAAAAAAAAAAAACACCTCCAAAAGGAAATAAACTGGAAATCAGGAACTAGTGAAGGCACTGAATCCTCTACATGTCTCTTGCTTCCTAAAGTCTTTTAATCTTTTTTTTCTAGTTTCTCCCCAAAAGGGATCTACAATTATGTCCTTTCTCAGATGAAAGAGAAAGCTTTCCTCTCTAAGTTCTTGAGTAAATCCTGCCTCTCATATAGGCATGCCATATTGAATTATTTTGAGAAGAGTCTTAAACAAATACTCTAACCCTAAACCTAGGGTTACATTTCACTGAATCATAGAATTTCAGAGTTGGAATCTTGACAACATCCCCAATAAATAGACATCCAATCTTGTTTGAAGGACTTCATAGAGGAGGATTCTACTGTATTCTAAAGCAGCCTATCTCACATTTGGATAATTCCTACAAAGATTTTTCTTATATCAAGCATACATTTAATTCTTTGCTCATTACCCCCTGTTCATTATTCTGTATTCTAGGGCCATACAACATGTAAACCACTTCCAGGTAACAGAAGATATACATCTCAAAAGTATTGTCTTTACAGGTTAAACATCCAGAAGTTCTTTCAACTAATATGAACTTGAGGTCTTTCATGACCCTATTTCTTCTCTTGATGCTCTGTAACTAATCAATTTCCTTCCTAAAATGTGGACCCCAGAAGTAAAATACTCTAGATGTGATCTAATGAGGACAAAATATAGTGAATGGTGGGGAGCCTGACCTAAAAGGATCTACAAAACCTGTGATAGCAGTGAAAATACTAGCTTGTGATGAACTACTTCTCCCTGTATTATGAGAGTACATTTTTCATAACTAGTTATCATTCTTTGCAAGATCTCACTAGTAAGCTTACATTTTAAGCCTGAATTGTTTCTAGTCACCATCTTTCTGCAATCAGAGAAGAGGAATGGAGAAAGGAAGGAAAATGCTGAAGATAATTCACATCTGTTTTGAAATTTTGCAAAGACTTCAAAATGGCGACTACATACCATAATAAAATGAATTTGGAAGCAATTGTAGAGACCCATATATGTTCTATAAGACAAACCGCCATGAATCTAAATTGTTAATTCATCTTTCCTTGCTATTACCATAATTAAAACATTGAAGTAGGGAGAGAAGCCATCTATGATAATCTGTACTTGAACAATGATGCTCTATACAGCATGCCCAGCAAATTAGTGCCTAAAGACCTAGAAAAGGAACCTACAACTTCCAATGCAGCCTTATTGATAGCTCTAATTCTTCTTGGTAATTTAAAAATATGCTTTAGCAATATCATAGCTCAAAAATACAAATGGTGTCCACATTAAATCCTGTACACTTAACACTATTGTTTTTAATAAATATCCCCCATTTTATTAGCAATATTAATAGCAATCCTACTCAATCAAATAAATGAACTTATAATACACTTTTTAATAGCCAAAAAATACAGTGAATAATAACTTTTATTCCTGGATACCATGTCCTCCTCTTGTTAGCTCCAGTACTTTTAGTGCTTTTTCTTTGAAAGTTTTCCCTTTCTCATTAGTTTTGGGAAAGTAATATTTCCTGACAAAGAAAAAGAGAGGACTTTGACTTTGAGAACAGTAAAGATTCACTATCATTCATTTTCATCCATCCATTCATTCATTCATTCATTCATTTGTGGGAACAAAGAAATTGGTCTCAGTTAATAAAATTAGAGAAAAAAATCAATACTGGTAAGAATGACCCTCAAATTGAGTAACCCAGTAATACTGAACTTGCTGCTTCTCATACAAAACACTCCATCTCCAGACTCAAAATTTTTCAATAGCTATCCTTCTTTCTTGGAACTCTCTCATTCCTCATTTCTGCATTTTAGCTTACTTCAAATCTTAGTTAAATTTTAACTTACTTAAATCTTAGTTAACAAAAATCCTCTCCTGCTCTTTGTTAATCTTAATTCTTTCCCTCTGAGAGTATCCCCAATTTATCTTGTAAATATCTTTTTAGTACATAGTTGTCTCCTATACTGAAGGTAGCTAGGTAGTTCAGTGGATAGAGTAACAAGCCTGGAGTGAGGAAGATGTAAATTCAAATATTGTCTCATATACTTACTAGCTATTTGATGCTGGGCAATTCATTTAACCTCTATTTATTTTAATCCACTGGAGAAATAAATGGAAAACCAATTCAGTATCTTTGCCAAGAAGACCCCCATGGACAATATTGGCGTTATATGGTCCAAAGAATCACAAAGAGTTAGATATAAATATCTAACAAATTGTTCATTTTTATCCAGTTTACTCTTCAAATAAGCCATCTCTTTTTAATTCCACTAGTCAAAATTTATCATGTATTACACTCACTCCAAATGCAGTCCCAAACATATCAAACCAGCCACTAACATTAACATTTTTTGGTTTCTGAATGCTCTGATTCTTTGCCATGGTCTTCACTTATACAGGAGACTGCATATTACTAGTTGCTATTTAAGTAATTTAGTGCTTTTTGTATATTTAGTGCTACTTAGCTTACAAACATATTATTATGGCCAGAAGCCCAATTCTGCCTTCTTTCATATTGTTATTCCTCTCATTTTTTCAGCAGTAAAAAAATCTACTCACACAAAATGGTATAACACTTGGCCCTTTGGGATTTTGATAAAAATGTCTAACTCATTAACAATCCTAGCATGCAATTAAAAAACAAAAAGAAACTCTTAGAATTTTTAATATCTGATTGAGCCTGTTGTCCCAGAAGGAAAGGATTTGGTTATCTCAGTGACAATAATTGTGTGTAATTCTTACTTTTCAATTTTTTGAAAACAAGCCTGGTCTTACAATCCCAAGTCGAAAGCCTTTCAGTTTTCTCTCAGACTTTGAACGATGGCTATTAAAACTGTTGCTCTGACAAAGACACAGAAACCGATTTTCCCAAGGGAATATGCTCCCTGGAAACCTCTCTGAATATTTTCTCAGTATGAGCAGATGCTGTAAGTGCACCCAGAGTGCCAGCATCAATTCCTCTTGCTTAATCAATGTCGGAATCTAGTTATGGCTCTCCTTTTGTTTCCTGCTTAATCAGGGCCTGAAACCACTCATTATCTGGCCCCATCCTGAGAATCATAACACATCTTCTCTGGCTACCCAGAGATTGCTGACATAAATTGGCAGAGTTGCTGACAGATTGGTCTTTCTCTTTTTCCTTAATCAATGCTTTATTAAGAACGAGGCAGACTTGTCCCTGAACTGAAAAAGCATTATTGCCCCTTACAACAAAAGCCTATGTTAGGGCTCAGATTATTCTACAGACCCTGACCTTCATTTTTGTAAATCCCCAATTATAAGTTGGTATGAATTTGACTCAATTCTTTGACAGAATAATTTTAACCATGGCTGTTTCATTTTGGTGTGGATATAAATATTCAAGATGACCCAAAATATCTTCCAGATTTCCCAGACATGAGAGTTAGGGTCCTTCTAAGAATGGCAATATCTAGGAATGAATCCCAGAAAATAGATCACATATTTCACACATTGATTATCATTATAAAAGAAGCATTGCTAGGTCAGCTAGGCTACCTACCCCTGAATCTTAATATCCTTATTATAGGTAACAGATGTGATTTCCAGTCCTCCTCCTTTCTCTAGAGACATGCTAGGAAATGTTTAATAATCAGATTTTTAAAAATATATGCAAAACACACTTTTAAATTTAATGTATATAAATGACATTTTCATATATAGATATACAGCTTACAGTATTTGCCAATTTCAAAAGTGTACTTGCTCAAAATAAAAATTTAACAATTAGCTCATCCAGCTGCTGGTAGCTTCAGAACATCCCTAGTCCTTCCCCTCTCGCTCCATTTCAACAACTCTGACTTCTAGTCTAGCAAGGAAATTAATGACCTCTATCTTCCTACTTCAGGGTCTCTAGTCATGTTGGGAAGGCCAAAATAGTCCCTCACCTCTACCAGAAAGGAAGAGTAACCATTTCAGCATCCAGCCCAGTTATAACCCATAACATCTCACTCTCAGTCTCCAGGTCATAAGGTCATAGTGATAGGGAGACACAAAATATTGGGGACAGGGAATTTTGGATACCAAAAGTACATTGGAGTTTTGGAAGTTGCAGGCTAAATCCATTTCCAAATCAAGAGGCAAAGATTTTATTATGCTGCTAATAGTGGGCTAAATCCATATGGGATTTTAACAAAAGAAAAGGAGTTTTCAAAATTAATTAAGGGAAAGAGGAGAACTACATTCTCTAGTGGAACTCACAATTAACCAGGAGAAAGATATTATTAAGCCATGAAAAGTTCTTAATAAACCCAAGATGCCATAGGGTAGGCTAAATTCTTAAAAAAAAAAAAAAGTTCAGTGGAGAATTAAGCCATTGGCTGGCAGGCTAACTCTAAAAAGGAGTTCGTAGCAGGGGAATTGGAGTAGATTTTTTATAGGGGAAATATAACTTTAGGCATTTGATATCAAAAATTGGCTTTCCAATTGGATAGACAAACTTTGGGGTCATAAAGATTGTCAATTTAAGGAACTGAGAAGGGATAAAAAAAAATCTACTTAAGAACAAAAGGCCCACCTAAAAGACAATTCTATTAATGTTCCTTCCTGCTTGTCTCAAGAATTAGCTTGGGCTGTAAAAATTCAGGTTTTCTCTCCATAGTGCCACTCTTTGGTATCAAGAATCTATCCAACTATCAAAAATTTGGGATCTTCCCTCATCAATAGCTCCCATCTTGCTCCCCAGATATTGCAAGCTGTGTTCTTACATAACCAGAGACCCTATAACCACATATCAAGTTAATTATCAATATGGAGCCTATTGTTCTCATACCCATTCTTACTGCAGATGCTACCCCAGGTCTAAAAAATATAGCTGTCACCCACAATGCTCATCCATACTTCCAAGATACCCTTCATGATCTCAGATCTGGGGTCACACGATCTAGTTTTGATACTGAGAGCTTCTCTATTTTTAATGGAGCCCACAGGAATCCATTCAATTTGGTCTCCTTGTAGATCAGAATCCTCGTTAAACCTTTCTATACAAGTCCCCATCAATCCCCAACTACTTTCATTAGTCAACCATAGCATGCTTATTTTGAAGACATTCTAATTAAATAGAAATCTAAAGTAACTGGTGAAAAGTTCTTCCTCTCAACTCTACACTCTAAATAAATCCCTTAAAAATCATTCCCCATTCTCCTTCCTTTGCTTAAATATCAGAGGAAGACCCTTTTCTTTGCAAATTACAAGATTTTTCTTGTGGCCTTGATCCCATTCCCTCCAGTGATTTCTGGAAGCCTGCCATTTTCCTTGCTACTGATAGTCAATACCCTCATTTCTCTACCAGGAAGACAGACCTGCTAGATCTATGGAGAGTATTCCTCCACCCCCATTCCACCTCCCCTGCTACTAACACCTATTTCTAGAGAACTAATTCATGAGTTGTTGTAAATAGTGAGTGAATGATTAAGTGAAATTTCTTTAATTCACTATATTATTCACCCAGGTTATTCACATACTTTTCCAGCCATCCACCAATGAACCTGGGTTTCACTACCATTATGGTGGTCTAAATTCAAGCTTATTACTCCCACAGAATCTATATTTGAGGGAAGCAGCTGAAGGAGTATAAGAAGTCATGAAGGTAAAAATTTCTACTATAGGGCAAAGGGAGAGAGATGGTAGTCTTATCTTGACTGGGAGGGATCTGAGCTAATAGACTGCTCTGCACATGGGGCACCAAAATGATGACTTACAAGTAATCATGAAAGTGGAGAATCATCCATAAAGAATTCATAGGCTCATTCTGGAGAGCAATTTGGAACTATGTCCAAAAAGTTATCAAACTGTGCATACCCTTTGACCCAGCATTGCTGTTATTGGGATTATATCCCAAAGAAATACTAAAGAGCGGAAAGGGACCTGTATGTGCCAAAATGTTTGTGGCAGCTCTTTTTGTTGTAGCTAGAAACTGGAAGTTGAATGGATGTCCATCAATTGGAGAATGGTTGGGTAAATTATGGTATATGAAGGTTATGGAATATTATTGTTCTGTAAGAAATGACCAGCAGGATGAATACAGAGAAGCTTGGAGAGACTTACATCAACTGATATGAGTGAAATGAATAGAACCAGAAGATCGCTGTACACTTCAATGTTGTATGAAGATGTATGCTGATGGAAGTGGAAATCTTCAACATAAAGAAGATCTAACTCACTTCCAGTTGATCAATGATGGACAGAAATAACTACACCCAGAGAAGGAACACTGGGAAGTGAATGTAAATTGTTAGCACTACTGTCTATCTACCCAGGTTACTTATACCTTCGGAAGCTAATAATTAATGTACAACAAGAAAATGGTATTTACATACATATATTGTATCTAGGTTATATTGTAACACATGTAAAATGTATGGGATTACCTGTCATCGGGGGTGAGGGAGTGGAGGGAGGGAAGGGATAATTTGGAAAAATGAATAAAAAAAAATAAAAAAAAAGAATTGAAAAGAAAAAAAAATAAAGAATTCATAGGCTCAAATTATCTTTAAGTCAAGTGAAAAAGCAGTTATGGGCAAGCTAAATTCCCTATCAGAACTTGTAATTTTTAAGGTGAAAGGGGAGTACCTTTTACAGGATAGGACTCTAAGGCATGCTTGCCTCAGAAAGTCAACTGGTAATTGGAATATGTATACAAAATAATATCAGAGATGAACATCTATAACTTGGCTTCCTGATTGTATACAGTAATTGTGAGCATCATTTAGGGACAAGATAATCTTGTCACTATCTCTCTCTGGACCCCACCTAGACATTAGGTTGCTACTAGGTACATAGTCTTTTGCTGGGAACTATTCACTCTATCAGAGAGAACTAGATTCTTAGGAGAACATTTTAACATTTTGTATTAACTATCTTTATCATGTTACCTGACAGCCCCCTCCTTTGATTTATTTTTAGTAGTGTTTTTTTTTTCAAGAAGCTGAGACAATTTAGTTTTGTTCTATGGTTTTTCATTTTGGATTTCTTGAAATACAGTGTTTTAAGTGGAGCTATTCCACTCTACCCTAAAACCCAGATCACTCTGTCTTTTATTTAATGGTCAATAATAATTCCAACTTGTTGGCGCATATTCCCTGGGAAAATCAGCTTCTGTGTCTTTGTCAGAGCAACAGTTTCAATAGCCATCTTCCAAAGTCTTAGAGAACAGTGAAAGGCTTTTGACTTGGGAATGTAAGACCACGCCTGCTTTCAAAAAAAATTAAAAAGTAATCATCACAGGTAATTATTGTCATTAAGATAACTGAATTATTTCCTTCTGGGACAACAGACTAGAGTTATTAGTGATCATCTTTTGTCTCAACTCTAACCCAATCCTCAATTGACCTCAGAAAATTGAGTGAGAAAGACGTTAATTTAATTTAGATACCTTCTGTATCCTGGACCATTGTCAATCTTCTGGACCTTTGTCTTGTCTCTGGACTTCAGTGATGACTTTAAAAGAGATAGTGATGACTCTGTCCCCCCCTTTATATCTAATTTATTTACAAGTCAAGACATGTCATTGGTTCTCTTTGAAGGATGAACAACAATTAAGCCCCTAATATGTGCTAAACACTATTTGGGGAATATTTCACAATTATAATACAAGTTTTTTGAGAGATTTAATTGTTTTATCTTAAATATTACATCTTGAATGCCTACTACAATGACCAACACCTAGGTAAGTGATTCATAAATCCTCATTTATTAATTAATTGAATAATTCTATCCTCTTTCTAATTTTTAATATCTCTTTAACCATTGGCTCCTTCATTTTTGCTTACTACAATCCACAGATCTCCATTCTTTAAAATTTTTGTTTGAATTAAGCACAATAGAGGTGCACAGGTAATACTCTACATCTAAAGAAACCTGAGATTCTCTATATACCTATCCTTACATGTAGTCAAGGTGAAACAAAGAAGTAAATCATGCTATTTAAGGAGGTTTCATCAAAAAGTACTGTCTTGTGATCAGAGCTGCACTTTAAACTCTTTTTATATCTCTCCTCTGAACTTCAGTGAATTATGCTGTCTTTCCTGGGTTAGAAACCCATTTTTAGTTTTAGGTCATTTCATATCCCATGACTGAGCCAAATCGTACCAAACCTCTGCTTACTAAAACTAAAAAGGATTGAAAGACACTAAGGTAGAAAACCTTTTAAATTTACACCACAATTCTCTCTGTTTTATGCAAATATCAACTGCATAGAGGGCAGAGACAAAATGGCAGGAAGAAGCCAGGATATTGCCTGAGCTCTCCCTAGCTTGCCTCAGAATCAGTGTTAGGTTGAGCCTCTGAATGGATTTTTGGAGTTGACTGAATCCACAAACACTTGGAGTGTCATCATTTCTTAGCTTAAGATATCTTGGAAGGACTCAGGAAAGATGTCTGAACTGGGGAGGGGGGAAGTCAGCATGTACAATGCTGGGAGTCCTGGTGTGGGAAGGCATGACCCAGAGAATCTAGTGGGATACCCTTAGCCAAAGTACAACACTGTTGGTTACTCTGTCCTGGTTCAGGGGGTTAGTGACTCAGCAATCAGCTGTGAGACTTTCAACACAACCACAGAAGGCAAATCATGAGCCCCCAAACCTCAGCATAACAGCCAATTCAGCAGTGGGAAACCCTGTAACATAGCTGGTCCCAACAAAGTGAAAAGCCAGTAAAAGGCCCCTGCCCTCCTGGAAAAAAAAAGTTTGGAACAGTTTCTCCTGTGACTTAGGAGTAGAGGTCAACTTTTAAAAATGAGCACATAAGCAAAAAAGCCTTGACCATAGAAAGCTACTATGGTGACAGGGAAAATCAGAACACAAATCCAGAAGAAGACATCAATGGTAAAATGCCTATAGATGAATCTTTAAAGGGAGATATGAACTGATCTCAAGCTAGAGCTCAAAAGGGATATTAAGAGAGAAATAGAAGAAAAATGGGGGGTAATTAGAGCTATGTAAGAGAATTATGAAAGTTTTAGAGAAGAAAGTCAACAGCTTGAAAAAGGAAACAAATTTCCTGAAGAAAGCAATTCCTTAAAAATAGAATTGGTGAAATGGAAAAAAAAAAATCCACTGAAAAAATTCCTTTAAATGTACAATTGGCCAAATGCAAAAGGAGGTTAAAAAAATTAAAGAAAAAAATCACTAAAAATTATAATTGTATCAATGGAAGAGAATGACTAGTTGAGAGATCAAGAATCAATCAAACAAAAGTGAAAAAATATATAAAAAAAGGAAAAAATTTAAAATACCTCCTTGGGAAAATAATCTACCTACAAAATAGATCCAGGAGAAACAATCCAAGAATTATTGGAATACCTGAAAGCCATCATCAAAAAAAAAAAAAAAAAAAAAGCAGTCTGGACAACATTTCTCAAGAAATTGTCAAGGAAAACTGCCCTGATGTTATAGAACCAGATGATAAAATAGTCATAGAAAAAAATCCACCATTCACCTTCTGAAAGAGACCCAAAAATGAAAACTCTAAGGAATATTGTAGCTAAATTCCAGAATTATCAGATCAAAGAGAAAATACTGCAAGCAGCCAGAAATAAATAATTCAGAGATCAAGGAGCCACAATCAGGATTCCCAGCACCTAATAGCTTCCACATCAAAGAACTGAAGGTTTTGGAATATGTTATTCTAGAAGGCAAAGGAACTTGGACTACAACCAAGAATCAATTATCCAGCAAAACTAAGCATCACCTTTCAGCTGGAAAAAAATGAATATTCAGTGAAATAGAGGGTTTTCAATTATTTCTGATGAAAAGACCAGAACTGAACAGAAAATATGATATTCAAATATAAGATCAAGAGAAGCATAAAAGATAAACAGAAAAGAAGAAAAAAATCTATGGTGTTTAAAAGTTAAAATGTTTACATTCCTGCAATGGAATATGATACTTGTAACTCTTAAGATCTGTGTCTTTGATCTTATCAAAGATCTTTGATCCGTATCTTTGTCAGGACAATCAGAAGGGTATACAAAGACAGAGTGTAGAGGTAGAAGCTGGCTTTAATGTAATCATATAAAAAAGAAATTAGGGGTGAAAAAAGGATTGTACTGGTTCAACAGGGAAGGGGAGTCAAAATGAAATAAATTATGCCACATGAAGAGACAAAATACCCATTACAGTAGAGGGAAAGAAAGGAGAGGGATGAGCATTGTTTAAACCTTAATCTCATTGGATTTGGCTCAGAGAGGGAAGAACACAATACTTAGTTTGATATAGAAATTTGTCTCACCCTATAGGGAAGTAGAAGGAGAAAGGAAAAAGAGAGGTGCAGGGGGTTGATAAAAGGGAGAGTAGATTGAGGGAGGTAAGGATCAGAAACAATACAAAAAGAAGAGAGAAAGGCATAAACAGGGAAAAATTGGATGGTGGGAAATACAGAGTTAATAATTTTAACTCTGAATATAAATGGGATGAACTCTCCCATAAAATGGAAGCACATAGTAGAGTAGATTAAAAGCCAGAATCTTATTATGTTGTTTACAAGAACACATTTGAAGCAATGAGTTACATACAGAGTAAAGTTGAAAAGCTGGAGCAGAATATATTATTCTTCAGCTGAAGAAAAATAGTTCTGAGACAGGGATGTTAAGATCCCCAATTAATTAGTTTTGCTATTATTTATTCTTACAACTCACTTAACTTCTCTGTATTTGGATGCTATGCCATTTGGTATAAATATGTTTACTATTAATATTACTTCATTATCTATGGTACCGTTTAGCAAGATGAAATTTCCTCTCTTTTAATTAGAGCTACTTTTGCTTTTGCTTGATCTGAGATCAGGATTGTTATCCCTGTTTGTTTTTTTTCCTTCAGCTGAAGGAAAAAACTTAACCCCACTTAACCCCAGCCTCAGAAAAAAAAGAAAAAAGAAAAAAAAAAGAATATGGTACAATGCCAGGACATTTTAGTTTTTATCTCTCTTTCTAAAGACTCTCTTCATCTTACAAATAGTGAGGCTTACAAAAAAAAATGACAGTTTTATTAATGATGGAAGTAAAGTAGGGAGAAAAAACAGAAATATTTCCTTTGTCCAATAAATTTACTTTTCCTTAAGATTTCAGTATTATCCCAAACATATTTCTGTAAGACACATGAGATGTGATCTCTCTTCCCCACCCCACCCCTCTGACTGAGTTGCTGTAGTCATAGGATTTAGTCATAGACAAAATGATTTTTTTCTCTTTTAATAATATTTTTCAATTACATGTAATAAGTTTTCTATATTCATTTTTATATGTTTTGGAGTTCTAAATTTTTCCCTCCCTCCTTCTTTCTCCCTTCCCAAAACATCAAATAATCCTGATATAGATTATGCATGTATAATTATGTTAAACATATTTCCCTTTAGTCATATTCAAAGAAGAATCAGAACATGATAAAGAAAAAAAAAAAACAACCCAAAAAAGGGAAAATAGTATGCTTTGATCTACATTCATATTCTATAGTTCTTTCTCTGGATGTGGACGGCATTTCCTGTCACAAGTCTTTTGAAATTGTCTTAGATCATTGTATTCTTGAGAAAAGCTAAGTCTATCATAGCTGATCATAGCATAGTTGCTGTTACTGTGTACAATTGTACTATGTACAACTCCCAGTTTTGCTCACGTCACTCAGGATCAGTTCAAATATGCCTTTTCAGGTTTACCTGAAATTGTTTTTCTCATTTCTTCTAAAGCAATAGTATTCCAATATATTTATATATCACAACCTGTTCAGTCATTTCCCAGTTGATGGACATCCCCTCAATTTTCAATTTTTTATCACCACAAAAAGAGCTTCTAGAAATATTTTTGTACATATGGGTCCTTTTCCCTTTTTACTGGCTCTTTGGGATGCAGACTTAGTAGTGATATTGCTAGATCAAAGGGCATGTACACTATTAGCCCTTTGGGCATAGTTCCAAATAATTCTCCAAAATGGTTATGGCAGACAAGGAAGTTTTAAAGTATTAAGCCAATTGTAAAGTTATAAATATATCACTATGAGATATGAATAAATCCCTTGAGTTGATCAGAAGGGGTAATATGATTGCTTGGGCAGAAAACTGGCTATGCTTCTGGGGGGTCATTAAAAAAAACAAAAACTAAATTGCCCACTGTGTAGGCCTTTCTAAACTGAAAGCCAAAAGTAAAGGTAAAACCTGGCCCTTGAAAAGCAATAGCTCTTGGGAAGATGACAGGGTTTCCTTTTTCATAGTCACTCCCTTAACTCTTTATTGATTATATTATGCTTTGCAGCAAAGTTATTGATAACTAAGAGGCATTGTATCTATCAGGGACAAGACTCACATTCCAGACATTCACTAGTGTATAGAGGCAATCACTTGAGAAAGTTAGCAGCTTCAAGGAATATGGTCCTTAGCAACATAGAAGACAGCTAGCTGCAAAAAACAGCAGATTCTGAAAATCCAATTAAGCAACCCTCACAGCAAAGACCCAGTGATATTTGTATGAGATCCTGTAAAGATAAAGGATTTACATTAGCCTGGAAAAGGTTATATTTACCTTTGTGCATTTAGCTAGTTACAGCTCCTAGTTACAAAATCTGTACCTATTACCACCAACATCCCTGAAAGGAGTTAAAAATAGGATAGATAAAAAATTGAATTGGGTTGAATTTTCTGAAATGCACAGATGAAATCAGCAACCTACAATATCCTGATTGTTCTAGGAGAGAGGAAGACCAACAACAAAAACCTGAGTGAAAAAAACAAGGGAAAATTAATCTTTAAAAGAAATAAAAAAAACATTTTAATTCAGCAATCATTTGCTTAAAAGTAGATCTTCAACGCTTCATGGTAATCCTTAGAAATAAAAAGCAAGAAAAAAATCACAATTCTATTCAACAGATAATGATAATATCAAAGAAAAACAAGGACATAGTAAAGAAGTTCTGCAATATAAAACATCTAAAGGACAAAGTGTTTTCAGAAAAGTATGCTAAAATGTCCTATTGGAGATGTAAGAAATACAAATGGTAAGATAAAAGTGATAAATAAATGAAATTTTAAAAACTTTAGTCCATCCCCCTTCAAAAAAGCACAAGAGATAAAAAACCAACTAAAATGTAAAATAATATAGAAGAACTAAAAACATCAGTTAAAGCAAGAAGTAGTAGAATAATTGTTTGTTTTTTTAATCATTGGGGGGAAAAATCAATACCATTGATACCTTTTGGGCTCAGCAATTCCACTCTTGCATATATACTCCAAAACAATTAAAGGCAGAAAAAAGTGTCCACTATATACCAGAATAGTATTCCATTCCTCATGAAAGCAAAAAACTAGAAACAAAATAGATGCTAATAAGTGGGGGAAAGGCTAAAAAATAAACTGTAATATGAATATAATTGAGTATAATTATATCATGAGAAATGATAAATGTGAGGAATTCAAAGAAATATGAGAAATTTTCTATCAATTCATACAAACTGAAATAAGCAGGATCAAAAGAACAACATCCACAGGGATATAAATTAAAATCTTACTAAAAGGAAGCTTAACTTCTAAATACTGAAAATCTAATAATAATCCTTGAGAAGAAGTAATGAAATATATACCTCACTCCTTATTTCAAGGAAGTAGGGGACTACTAGGGCAAAATATCACATTCATTGTCAGCCACAGCTACAGTATCAAGAGTTTTTGCTTATTTTTCTTTGCTAAGTGATAGGAATCAGTCTAAAGAGAGAAAGCTTTGTTGAGTGTTTTCCAAAATGGCAGTAATATAAAAATATAAGGCATCAATAAAGCTTTTTAAAAAATTAATGAATTACAAAAATAAAAATTGACTAATAATCTTAAATTGTAACAAAACTTTAAAAAGGCATTAAATGAATATATAAGACTATATAGTAGTACTGGAAAATAAAGAAGTTGAAGCCTAAATTCATTGAGATTCCAGATGCTATTTTTAAAAAGACATCCAGAAAAAAAAATAATTAAACCTGGGAGAATTTGTCAGCAAAATTATACAATTGAATAAAACCTGTAAAAGTAGTACAGGAGGAAATATAGATCAAGTGAATGATAAGTTCTTAAAATAATAATGTACTTTAAACTCATTATTACTTATTGTTAAAATCATAAGACAAGGTTATGTGAACTTTCGTAAGTATAATAGAAACAAAATTATGATTTGAACTTAAAATGTATATCATGAACAAAAAAAGAGAAAATTTTATTTAATTCAATAAACATCAAAGATTGATTATGTGCAGGACACAAAATAATAAAATGCAAGAACTGCCTCTACCCTCAAGGGACTTATATTTTGCTAGGGTGAGTGAGATGTAGCATGTATACAAATAAGACTAAGAAAAGGTAAGTGGTAATTGGATCAAAGAAGATAATTAGAGAAAGTGCTTTAGGGAAATAGAAGAAAAGAAAGAACATGGCCCAAGGAAGGCTTCAATGAAGTTGTAATATCTTTGTTGAGTTTTGAATGAAGACTTAGATTGTGGTTGGTGAAGAGAAAAATCCATTCTAGGCATAAAAATGAAATCCATGTAATGTCAAGTTCAGGGAACAAGTTGTTAGTCTAGTTTAGACTGAAATATGATTATGAAATGAAATAATATAAACTAGAACATGGAGGGCCTTCAAAGTCAAGATCTTAGAATCATAGAGTCATAGATATAAAATTAGAAAGGATTATACAGACCATGACATCATTAATAAGGATAGTGCTCTAACTCCTGAACTATGGAGACTCTAAGGACATTATTTCTATTTTCAAGTATTTGAAAGATTGTTATCTCGAAGACGGATTTCACTTTTTTCCTGCTAGCTCCCAATAGGTAGTAAAAGAATAGTGGATAAAAGGTACAAAGAGTCAAATTTAGATTTAAGGAAAGGAAAAACTTCCTAATAATTAGAAGTGTACAAAAGTGAGATGGACAGCCCAGCTCAGGAGGTCCTCACTGAACATCTTTTAACAAAGGCTACATTTTTTAATATGTTGAGTATTTGAATTTGTTGAGTAAGACACAGGTGGACCTAGATGGCCTCCATGGTCACTTTCAATGCTGAAATTCTGTAATTCTCCTAGTCTACTCTAGACATGTTTAGGTCCATGATGAAGCTAAAATAGCAGATGGAAAAGCTAATATCACTACAGAAGAGCTATCTTATGATCAGAGCTGTGCTTTTTGAGAATTAGATGGGAAG
This sequence comes from Sminthopsis crassicaudata, assembly GCF_048593235.1. Lineage (NCBI taxonomy): Eukaryota > Metazoa > Chordata > Mammalia > Dasyuromorphia > Dasyuridae > Sminthopsis > Sminthopsis crassicaudata. Next base: position 267,606,612 of record NC_133618.1, on the reverse strand, counting down.
TTATAGAGTTATGAAAATTGAATTCAAAAATTATAATAGGAACAATTGTATGATACAAAGATCATTTTGTGGACATTTCATGCTTCTCCTTTTTGTGATAGTTTTCCTGACATATAATTTGTGCATAATTCTTCCTTCCTAGCTCTCTCAGTTTTGGACAAAGATCTACATTCGATTTAGATTTCTGCATAGTCCTTTGGATTTGTCTACCCCTATAAATTCCATTTTGACTCATGGTTTTACCTTCTTGAATTACAGCCTGGTCCATATATTTTCCCCTTCAGAAAGGTTTCTCTCCTGGACCCTGTTAATCATCTTTGAACACATTGGCTTGCACACTCTGGACTCATTTCCATAGTAAGAATAGATCTGACAAATGGGTTGACATTTCTATTAGTAAAAAAGGTTCCAGGGCAAAATGCACAAAAGTCAGTCACGTCTTTTAAGGCATATATACTGAAACCAAGTCTAGCCTAATTAGGTGTATTTCAAAGACTCTTATATAGAATGTTACATTTACAAATATCCTTTCCAATTTATCTTGTTTTCAGGTTGCCCTATCAGCAAAATTGCTTAAGTGCTTGTTGTGGTTTGTGCACAGGTATCCTTGTCTAAATCCTGTATGACATAAACCTTCCAAAAAATGGAAAAGAGGGAGCCACTCCTTTTTGACTCATTCTTCTCTACCAAATGACTGATAAATTTCTTTCTTTCTTAAAAAACAAAAATAAGTTTTTTTGAGCTCAATTGAAAACCTAACATTATAAAGTAGAAGTAAACATCACCAAAGATTTGATCACTTCTATAAAACTGATAAACACTTTGTCAGCTTCATGAGGGAGAATTCAGGAGCTGCTTGAGTGATCAGAGGATCATTGATTTAGAGATGGAAGGACATCTAGTCCACAACCTCTTCATTTTGTAGATGAGAAAAATGAGGCACAGAAAAATTGAACAATGTGTCCAAAGTCCAAAGGCAAGTGACAGAATCAAGATTTGAATTGTGAGGACTTGCGTTCAAAATTTAATAGTCTTTCCCTCCATCTGCCTGTATTATCTTATCTATCCAAGCTAATCTGGTGTGGAAAATACCCTAAAAACCTTACAGCTATGCCCTTCTTATATGACAACCAAAAAAAGGCTTTTCCCCAGTGTTTCAACATAACGAAATGCCTTTGAGGAAACTGAGAAGTGACCACATTGCTGGGAAGAGAAGTGAATGATTTTAGCCTGTGTTCTTTCTCTCTGGCTCCAAAATGTAGAAATTTCTTGCATGTTAGGATTCTTACAAGGTGCTAAGTCACTGGAATAAAGAGAGACAATAATGATCTAATTTAGCATGGTTCAATATGATTGATCGGACCCTACAAGGGGATGTTATGGGCAGAACTTGAAACAAGGTACTGAGTGGAATTGAGGAGACAATGGTTAAATCTAATTTAGCATTGATTTAATTATACAACAAATAATGGTTTCCTTGTGATATAATGATTGGTGTATACTCAGTGTGGAATATATAAGGCAGAAGCTCTTCAGGAGAGGACTTGGGGAAGGGGACTTTGGGAGATTCACAACTAGGATTGACTTCTGGGAGATTCACAAGCCCACACAAACCCACAATCCCAGTCCTGAAGGTGTAGTCAAGATTCATTCCAACTTCCACCTTTGTGCTGGCTGGAGACATTAGGATAAGAACTCTCAGGAACCAAGGAGAGAGATAGGCCTCTATTAAAGCTAACTGGGCCCAAGGAAGAATACAAGACTTGGAAGGAGAAAATAAAGGATTTGGACTTTAACTCCTGGCTGCATTTGGGATTACTGAACTGAACTGAAACTAAGGCTGCTTCCAGAAGTTCCCCAAGAAACCTTCTCCCAGAGAATGATTACAATTTAAAGAAAAGAACATCACACCTGCATAATGCAGGTTTTTGTAGTTGCAGGGTAATGTTCTGTAATGCACATGGGTTCATAGACACTTTTAAAAAGTATTAAAAGTAGGCATGTAGAGATAGCAGCAACCTAATGCTTTTAACTTTTGAAATCAGTGTTTATTATACCACCTTGACAATTCTCCAAAGAATAATGGAGAGAACTATGGTGGTCATCAAGAGGCTATAGCACCTTACAGACAAAGAATTAGAAGGAAAGATAGTGAAAAGCATGTAATCAGAAATATATACAAAAAAAAAAAGGAAGGAAGGAAGGGAGGAAGAGAAGAAAGAAAGAGAAGAAGGAAGGGAGGAAGGCAGGAAGGGAGGAAGGAAGGAAGGAAGGAAGGAAGGAAGGAAGGAAGGAAGGAAGGAAGGAAGGAAGGAAGGAAGGAAGGAAGGAAGGAAGGAGGAAAGAAAGAAAGAAAGAAAGAAAGAAAGAAAGAAAGAAAGAAAGAAAGAAAGAAAGAAAGAAAGAAAGAAAGAAAGAAAGAAAGAAAGAAAGAAAGAAAGAAAGAAAGAAAGGAAGGAAGGAAGGAAGGAAGGAAGGAAGGAAGGAAGGAAGGAAGGAAGGAAGGAAGGAAGGAAGGAAGGAAGGAAGGAAGGAAGGAAGGAAGGAAGGAAGGGAGGAATATCTAATTATTTTATAATCTATACTACAACTTTCCATCTTTTTCACAATAATAATACAAGATACTTTATCAAACGTTTGGTTAAAATGTAGGTAATCTGTATCTATAGAATTCCCTTGATCTACCAATTTAGTAGAATAACCCTATCAAAAAAGGGAATAAGATTATTCTTGCATGGCCCATTCTTGACAAAATTTACCAGCTCTTTTTAATCTCTGTTCATTTTTCTTTTATCTCTTTAATGATACATTCAAGAATTTTCCTGGTAGAAGCTAGCCTCACTTCTGGACTTTTGATCTTCAACTATCCATCACTCAACAACCTCTCCTCCTCTGAAATTCATTCCAACCAATTATGCCACTTTTTCACAGATCTTGTAACCATCTGTGAGCTCTAAGATATTCTCCCACTTTTTTTTAGTGACTTAAGTACATGGGTTATATAGTTTTCCTTTCCATCCCTTCTATCATCATCTTTGTAGCCTTTAATATTTATTTGAATGATCCTCCTAATATACTGCCCAATAATTTTTAATGTCCTTATCTCCTATGGCCTCCATGTTCATTCTTCAGCCACCTGCCAGATTGGTCAAATCTAAAACTTCACCAGCATACAAAACTATTCCATCTCCACGATCTTGAACTCTGAAATATTTTGTTTTTTGCTTTCTAGCCTCACCTAGATGATTTTCTTTTTAATCCATTCCAATTAATCTACATCATAGTACTAGCTTGATTTCACTTCTTTTTCTAATCATTCATCATCATTCAATAGGTAAACATTTTAAGAATACATTCTTTTGTCCACCTTTGAATCCCTCAACTACTTGACTTTCTATCTCACTAACTAGCTCACAAACTCCAAACCTTGGGTAACTCTTCCTACCACCTTCTAGTCTATAACCTCAAGACCCATGACTTATTTTCTCCAGTCTTCCCTTGATCTTTGGTCTGTCAATAATGACCTTACTCTGTTCTACATATTAAATGTACCCTCTCAGCTATATAAAAATATCCTGAGGTCTCCTTATTCCAAAAACAAAACACAACACTTTTTCCTTGACTTTTCCTCCTCTTAATTTACCTAAAATGAGCATGCTACCCATACTACCAATATATCAAGTGCTCTTCTACCACTATGCCTCTGCAAAACAAAATCTGGCTTTATTTTAACCCAGGGAACTATGTATATTGAAGACACCCTCTTCTCTAAGAAAGGGGACCGGAACACTGCACATTTTATCAAAATGTGATTTTATAAATATACAAGCAATTGAATAGAGAAGTGTGGTAGTAAGAATTTGGATTACCCTTGTTCTAATATTGGCTCCTTTTAATTCTTAGATCAGGTTTAATATTATAATTTCAGGATCATGATAATTTGTTTACATTACATAGCAGCTCTCAAAATATGGTCTAAGGTACCTTGGAGGTTCCCTTGATGCTTTTGGGGGGCCACAAAATCTTTTCAGGGGTACATAAGATCAAAATTAATTTCTAATATGGTAAAAATCAAAGATATAACTCATATAAATAAAAACTCCTGGGGGGAATCCTCTTTGTTTTAAGAGTATAAAGAGACCCTGAAATCAAAAAGTCTGAGAACTCTTGAAAGTTACAAAATGCTTTCCTTATGCCTTTCCAGAGAGCTAGATGATACAAGTATTACTTTCTTCACTTTGTGACAAAAAATATGAGCTTCAAAAAAATAAATTAATTTGCCCCATTTCACGTGGCTGTGGTTTATCTTTCTTTCCATTTTAATAAAATACACATTTGTTTTTAATCAAAACTGAGTTCTCCCTATAAACTGTAGTCACTAATGATCTTTGATTCAAATTAACAAGATATATTCAATATATGTATATATATAATATAATTATAATATAAAACTAGAAAAAAACAAACCTAGAAATTCAAATTCATTGAATCCAGAGTCCAAAGTTTTCAATGCTTTCCTGGCATGAGCTTGAAGCCTTTTAAAAATAAAAATTTTGTTAAAAGTGTCCCCAAAAGACACAAATCAAAGGGCTCCCTGCTAGAGTGAATCATCACTAGAAAGCTGTTTTTAGGAATCAAGTAATTTTCATGTCATCTGAAAGTGCATGCTAAGAAAAGTTCATTGTATTAGGATCAGATTTAGCACAGTTGGAAATGAAATGATCTATCAAAACAAGACTCATAATGGGATCATCAAAAGGAAAAAATGTTGTTGTGTAATTGCCTTCCAAGTGTTTCCTTCTTCTGTTCTTTATGATGCCATTTGTTACAAATTTTCAATGAGTATATTTTCTTGATCCACTGAAATATAACTTGGCACTATTAATTACAGTGATGAGGCCCTTCTGCCTTGTTAAAATAGCTGAAAGAAAATGCTATGATATTCGAAAGGAAATACGCTGGATTCTAAATCACCAAGTTGTTAATTTGAGCATTGGAAAGGGTCTTAGATATCGTTCTGATACTCTCATTTTATAGAAGAGGAGACTGAGATATACAGTGACAAGGTGGTCTTCTTGCTCTCAGGGAGCCCTACTTGATGACATAGCTATGGCTAGAAACCAGGTCTGCTGAGCTTTATTTAGCATTTTTCTACCACATCACACTGACTCTCATGAGGTGTGAGCAGCATTCCAGCAAGTGAAGGTTTCCCTTGTATTATAGTTATTTAGTCCTGCCTAACTCTTTGTGTCTCTACAGGGTTTTGTTTTGTTTTTTTCTTGGCAGAGACACTAGAGTGATTTGCCAATTTTTTTCCTCCAACTTATTTTACAGATGAGGAAATGAGACAAACATTAAATGACTTGTCCAGGATCACACAGTGAACTGACTTCAGGCCCAGCAAGCTATTCATTGTGCCATCCAGCTGCCCTTGTAAGAAGGGAAATTGTTCATGAGTTCTATCATTTCAGTCATGTTCAACTCTCTGGTGACCCCATTTGGGGTTTTCTTGGCAAATATACTAGAGTGGTTTGTCATTTCATTCTCCAGATCATATTATAGATGAGGAAACTGACGTAAACAGGATTAAGTGATTTGCCCAAGATCATACAACTAGTAAGGATCTGGGGTCACATCTAAACTTAGGTCTTCCTGACATTAGGCCACCTACCTGTTCCAGGAAGGAAAACTAGAGTCTATATAAATGTTCTATTTGGAGAAAAGGTGGCAACAAGCATAGTATATATTTTCTTCCTATTCTAGTTAGAAATGTTTGTCTGTAAAACTTTTTTTAAGGGAGATGCAATACAGTCTAGTTAGCATAGCAGACAGAAATTAAGTTCAAGTCCCACTTTGATAATACCATCTGTGTGATCCCAGGCAAATCATTTAACCCCTCAGTATTCCAAGCAACTAATGATGATTTTAAGTTACCAATCTGTGCTAAACTGCACTGCTATATTAGCATTGAAATCACACAGCTGGTTATAAAACAAACAAAAACAAATTTTTGCATGACTGAAATGATTTATTTTGTCATTTGTCATCTTCTTTATCTATTGTTTAGCTATAAATTCTCCCCTAATCATGGTTGTGAAAGGTTAACATCTATATTCATAATCTTGATCCCATCCCTTCCCATCTCCCTGAAAACTTGTTCCATACATTATCCCCTTGCATCTTTGAATTTTTAATTACTTCCTCTCTATGTATCCCTTCCCCTCTGATCATAAATATGCCCAAACTAAAAACAAAAACAGAGGTGAAAAACCCTTTCCCTTTAATGGGGAATACTTGTACTTCCTGTCTCAAAATATTTCATGAGTGTAGAGCTGGAAAGATTGCAGAGGGCTGGAACTCTGAAAAGGTGTACTTGAATCCAGAACAGCAGAGTACTTAAGGCTAAGTACCTATTCAATGTGAGATAATGATTCTATAAATATATACTTAGATGATATGATGATGTGATGGCTCTCCTCACATGGGTGCCTACTGAATGTGTAATGGTGAGGTAATCACAGGCAAGGATTGGAGGGCTGAGGGAGAGTCAGAGTCTTTCTGCCTCGGCGTGCTTCACAGGGAAGACTTCAGGCTCCAGACTCCAGAGTCCAGCATCCATCTTTGACAAGCCATGTGGCAGCTTGCCTGCCTCCTTCACTTCTCTCCTAAAGACCAAGGACTTTGATTTATCCTGACTCTGACTGGCCCTCTAGAAAGCTAGCCTGACATTATACATGAGGAAAGTCCTTTGCATAGTAATACACAGACTCCTCTTTTACACACTCTGTGGGCCAAATCAAACTAGCCTATTTGCTCTGTCCCATACCTATTAACCCATTTCTTGCAAGAAAGGCAAGTTATGGGTTATCTGGATGTGGACACACAAAAGGATCTGAGCCTTTGGCCTTACTAACATGATTTAGTAAGGAAGGAATATGGCAGACCAGGACTATATCGTCATGGCAGGGAATGAAGGAAAATGCTCCCAAAGACTAAGCTTTGATTTTTGTTTGTTTATTTATTTTGATTTTTATTATTTTATTTTTTAGTTTACACATGTAAATTTATTTTTTAACATATTTTCATGTAAGTCATGTTGGGAAAGAAAAATCAAAACAAAAGGGAAAAAATGATGAGGAAAAAAAACAGAAGGTGAAAATAGTATGCGTTGATCCATATTCAGTCTCCACAGTTCTCTCTCTGGATGCAGATAATGTTTTCCATCTCAAGGTTATTGGAATTGCTTTGGATCACTGAATTTCTGAGAAGAACCAAATCCATAACAGTTGATCATGACACAATTTTATTGCTTTGTACAATGATTTCCTGGTTCTGCTTGCTTCAGTCAGCATCAGTTCATGTAAATCTTTCTAGGCTTTTCTAAAATCAGCCTGTTCATCATTTTTAATAGAAAATATCATATTCCATTTCTTTCATATACCACAACTTATTCAGTCATTCCCCAATTTGGGGGCATCTACTCATTTTCTAATTCTTTATTACATTAAAAAGAGCTGCTACAAATATTTGTACACATATGAATCTTTTCCCCTCTTTTATGATCTCTTTGGGATTACTGATCCAGTAGTGACATCAAAGAGTATGCACAGTTTTATAGCCTTTTGGGCATAGTTTTAAATTGCTCTCACGAATGGTTGAATCATTTCACAACTCTACCAACAATGAATTAGTAAGACTAAGCTTTGGGAAAAAGAGTTGAGTCAGAAAAATGATTAATACTTCCAGACCCTATCAATATTCTATATATTTTCATTCTTGATCCAGTAGTTATATGCCAATTGGAATTTCTTCTCCTGAAAAAAATTTCTTTTTTAGCTAATTTTGGATAATTTTCCTTTTTATTGTGAAATCAGTGGTCATCAACATAAATATTTCAACATACAAAGAAGAAAATCATATAAGAAATTATGAACTTAGTTTTTTAAAAAATATATTATAGATTTAACAAGGGAGTGAGAAAACACTTCTGCATATCTTCTTGTTTTCTTTTGTGCACAAAGGCTTTTGTTTTGTTAGTTATTCACTAACTTTCTTTCTTTATAATACATACATGTAGTCAAGCAAAATAAATCAACAAATTGGCCATATCTGAGAATATGTCTCATTCTTTAACACCTAGTTTTCCTGCCTATGTCAGCTCCTTTCATCCTGAAAAAACTCTGACAATATGGCCTGACCTTTTGGATTTCAGTTGGTTTTGTTTGTTTGTAAGGCTTTGGGATTAAGTGACTTTGCCCAAAGTCACATAACTAGTAAGTGTTAAGTATCTGAGGCTGTATTTGAACTCAGGTCCTCCTGACTTTGCGGCTGTGCTGTATCCACTGAACTATCTAGCTACCCCTGAATTTTGCTTGTGAAATCCCAGTGTTGATTTTATTTCTTTTCCCAAGGAGAAATTACATTTGCCCTATATTAGGTTGCCTAATCACTGGCCTGTGACCTTCCTTCTCAGGGAGAGATTCTACAGAAAAGACCATAAGTGTTGGGGTGGAATTGATGTCACAATGCTAAGAGATACAGTGGAAGTTTTCAATGGGAAGTTTATCAAACACAATAGATAAGTCGTTTACAAGGAACTGCATGCTCAGTAGGAAACATTATCACAAGGACAATTAGTGAGGAACTGAATCTAGATAAGTGGCAAAGGGGACAAAGAGTGCATAAGATGAAGAAGGAAGGGCTATTGTTTAAATCTTAATACCTAGTGATATATAGCTCTTTATACCCCAAAATAATATATATTATAAATGGCAACATATGCCTATATATTAATGGGAAGTTACAGAAATTTCCAGGAGAAAATGTTGGATATTGAAAGGGATGGATGGATGGTAAGCCAAACTTGGAGTCAGAAAGTTTTAAGTTTGAGTTCTACTTCAGATTTTTACTAACTTATGACTTCATTGCTCTCCTTCTCACTTTCATTATCTGTAATATAAAGATAAAAACGGCACCATCGAAGAATCAAAGCTTGTAAACCTTAAAGAGCCACATGGATTTCAGTTATTGTTGTTGCTATTATTATTCATTATGAGTTGGCACCTGCATGAGCTCGGGGATGGTAGTTAACGCTGCAAATGGAGAGATGGTTGATCAGAGGAGGCGTGAAATTGTTGGCTATAGCAAGCAGTGTTTCCCTCTAAGTAATAGAAGATCAACACGTTCCACTCAGAGGATGAGTTACAAACACATCAGGGCTTGTGCAAAGAGGAGAGGGAAGAATGGAAGAGTCAAGGAATCAGACATTCCCCCTTCTCCATCCCTCTAACCCTCAACCTAGCAGGCAAAGAGGTAATAGTAGAATTCATTAGACACATATTCAATGTGTTAAGCACTTACCATGTACAGATGGCTATGTTGGGCACTGACAAAGATACAAAGTTAAAAAGACAGTCTTTGCCTTCAGGGAATTTACAGTTTAGTAAAGGAGATAAGACAATAGTAGATGTTGCTATTGTACAGTTGTTTCAGTCATGTCCCACTTTTCATAACCCCATTTGGAGGGTTTTTTTTTCCCCTCTGAGACAATTGGGGTTAAGTGACTTGCCCAGGGTCACACAGCCAGGACACGTTAAGTGTCTGAGACCAGATTTGAGCTCAGGTCCTCCTGACTTCAGGGCTGGTGCTGTATTCACTGCCCCCATTTGGTTTTCCTCGCAAGGACACAGAACTAGTTTGCCATTTCCATCTCCAACTCATTTTAGAAATGAAGAAACTGAGGCAAACAGGATTGATTTATCCAGGGTAACAGATTTGAACTCATGAAGACGAGTCTTCCTGATTCCAAGTTCTATGCTCTAACCATTACGCTACCCAGTTACCAATAACACAGACATACAAAATACTCAAAATACCAGGTTCATGAGTAATAATAACTGGCATTTATATAACGTTCTAAGGTTTGTTGAGCACTTTAATCATTGTTTCATTTTATCCTCAGAACAATCCTGTAAGGGATGTACTACAGATTTTATTTCCTCCATTTCACAGATGATTAAATCAAGGAAACTCAAAAATGTAGTGAGTTATCTGTGATCACAAGTTTACTGAGTATCATAGACTGCATTTGAACCTTATCTTCCTAATGCCAATATGATATACTATGGATTTTCCTGTTAGAGAAGTTATTAGTACTTTCCCCCAATTATTGAGACTCTCCTTCTTGAAATTACTTTGTATTATTTTGTGTTTATCATGCATATTATCTTATGTATATTACATTATTCAATAGAATTTAAAGCGCTTGAAAGTTGGAATCAGCTTGTTTTCGTATCCCCAATTCCAAGAACAATATTTTGCACATAGTAGGTATTTAATAAATATTGATTAAATTGAATTGAGTCAAATTAAATTGGAGATGTTACTAGATAAAATGTTATGTAGAATGGGATGTTTATGCTGTCACCAGGTTAGGTAATATAAACAAAAGGCAGTGGAATTCAAAACTCAAAGCAGGGGGAGATTTTTGGGAAGAAATCGCCCACAGACAGAGGAAGAGGATATGGTGGTTCTCACGGTGTCCCTGAGGACACAAAGCCTTGGGAAGCACACACACCCACTCCCAGGAAGTGCCAGGACCGCAATCCTATAGGGCAAGTGTGGGAATGAGGTCTAACACTCCCCTGGGAGACAGGATTTACTAGTCTAATGCAATCCTAAAAAAGACCAGCAGCAGCAAAAGTGGTGGGAATGGTAGCTCAGGGTTAAAATTTGAAAAAAAATTAAGTCTGTGGATCCTACTGGTTTGAATAATAATAAAAATAATAATAATAATAATAATAATAATAATAATAATAATAATAATAAAGCAGGAGATGAAAATTAGCCAAGATGTAAGGTCATGAGTTTTTATTGGTGGATTAACAATTGGTCTTTGTTGGGCACCTATCATGCATATGAGAGAGAGAAGAACTTGTGTCTTTGGTCACAGATCACACTGAACAAGAGAGAGTCAGGGAATCAGGGATGCAAGCATCCAAGGGAGAAGGGAGAAAAACTTTGAACACTGTGGATGAAGAAAACAATAGTTGCTTAATGGATAGAGTAGATATTAAATGGAAAGAGCAAGACCTTGGCAAAGAGCTGAAAATTCTATGTGCCACCAGACTGAAGCTTGAAATTGTGTCTTTCCAGTTGTTTTTTGTTATTTAGGTATTTTTCAGTCACATTAAATTTTCCATTATTCCATTTGAAGTTTTCTTGGCAAAGACAATGACAATGGCAAAGATTTGCCATTTCCTTCTCTAGTTCATTTTACAGATGAGGAAATTGAGGCAAACACGATTAAGTGTCTTGCTCAGGATCACACAATCAGTAAGTGTCTGAGGTCACATTTGAATTTAGGAAGATGTCTTCCTGATTCCAAACCCAGCATTCGATGTACTGTCCCCTTTTAAGAAAAATATTCAACAATGGAGAGAGTGGAATTTCTTTTGAGAGGCAGATAAGTAGAACAATATAGATAGCACTGAGCCTGGATTCAGAAAGATGAGTTCAACTATAGCTTCAGACACTTTATTAGCTGTGTGACCATGGAAAAAAATCACTTAATTTCTATCTGACTCACTTTCTTCATCTCTAAAATGGGGATAATAATAGCATCTATCTTACAAAAGCTGTTGTAGTAACCAAAGGCAATAATATTTGTAAACATTTAGCATTCTGCTTGGCACATAGATGCTTCCCTTCCTGAGAAATGAGATATTTAGGGAATAGGAATGCAGGTCCACAGTCAAGCTCATTAAATTAATATTTTATTGTTATTATTATTTTTGCTGAGGCAATTAGAGTTAAGTGACTTGCCCAGGGTCACACAGCTAGGGAGTGTTATGTGTCTAGGACCAGATTTGACTTTAGGCCTGGGGCTCTATCCACTGTGCCATCTAGCTGCCCCATATTCAATTTTTAAAAATTTATTTTGTTTACTTTAGTATTTTAAAATTAATTAAATTAACACTAAATATTAATAATAAATAGTAGATTAAACTAAACAATTTAATTTTTTTTAGATCATAAGTAGTGGAACCCTGAGCAACTGGTAACAGATTGACTCAATATCCTCAAGAATAAAAACTTAGGATGTACTTTTTCTTACTCCATTCAATTTTCTATTTCTTGCTCCTTTTCCTCTGAGTCACTAAAAGCGTGAGCAGCCTTGGCTTAGCTCTTTGTCCTTGACTAATGATGGCACAGTTAATCAAGAATATTAAACCAAGGGCAAGAATACTAGTTTTTCTTGGGAAGTATTATTGTAAAAAAAAAAAGGAGAGGGGAGTTTAGGATTAAAATGGCAAGATTCAACATCTGGTATATAAACTTTTAGAATTTTTTGTTATTGTTGTGTCTGACTCTTTGTAATCCCATTTGGAGTTTTCTTGGCAAGATACTAAATTGGCTTGCCATTTCCTTCTCCAGCTCATATTGGATTGGGGTTTATGATAACCCAACTTTAGAGGAGACAGATTTGTGCTGAATGTGAGGCTGAGGGAATTCTAACAGTACCACTAGGAGATTTCCCCAGATTTCAGAACAACAAAACAGAAACCCACACTCCATTCAGATATCGATATGACCACTGGTCTGGTTGGGAGAAAGAAGGAAAAAAAAAGGGACAGGAGTTATTATTTCTACATGTTTCAGGACTTTTTTTTGTACTACACTGTGAGAAGAAAGGATTGTTGGTAGAGGGCCAAATCCTTCAGCTTCATCCCATTCCACATTTTCTGTGTGGATATGACCTATGTATGTCTCTACAGAGCAATGGTTCTTAGATTTTTTTTTTGGAACCCATGACTACTTTGGTGGGAAAAGCCCTTAAGGTCCACCTACCCACCTGTTACTACTTATCTCTAGAGCAAAACAAATAAAGAAAAGCCTCATCAATTTGATTATATTTATTCAAAGAATTTCCTCTTTTTCCCTGAACATATTTTTTATGGCTAAAATGAGGTGAGAAGGAAGAGGGGAAGAATGATGTTAAATGATCATTCCAGCAGTACTGAACATTGGCCTGCTGGCTGAAGCCCAGAATGAAGTTTTTAAAAACTAATTTGGATAGCTTGGGGCTTGAAACCAGCTGAACCCATAAATATTGTTTTAAGGAGAACAGAAGTTATGGAATGACCCTGAGATAAAGGGGGCTAGGAAGCATCTTGGAACAGAATAGAAAAAAATTGATCCTACTTACATAACAAAAAATTGCCACATCATATAAGGAGTTCTAACAACTACATAAGATTCTAATTGAATATTTTAATAGAAAAAAAGTGTTATGATCAAAACTTTCTCATGGAGATTCTATTTATATCTTTTAATGGAATTCAGTTTGGGAACTTTGGTTCAATAAATATTTAATGCTACCACTGCAAATTAACTATCCTGAGTGCTGGGGATACAATGACAAAAAAACAAGTCCCTGTCTTCAAGGAGCTTGCATCCTACCATGGAATACAATATGTACACAGATCAATAAATACAAAGAATAAACAAAGTAATAAAGAATAATTTTCAAGTGGGAAAGATCACTAACAAACAACTGGTGGAAATCAGAAAAGTTTCCCGTTTGAGGTCTCACTTAAGTTGGATTTCAGAGAAAGCTAAGGTTAGAAGTGAGAGGTAGAAGTGAAGAAGAAGCATATTCTATAGACATGGGGGGAGGTGAATGATTTTAGGAGGGAAGGGGGTGTTGAGTTTGAGGGCCATACTGGGGATATATATTTATGGGGCATATATATATAAATGGCAATAAATTAGATAATACCAGATTGAAGATTAAGACTGGATAAGGGATAAAAGATTAGGTAAGGAACAGAAATGGAATGTCATGTACAGGCAGGAGTCTGCTGGAGCCAGCTCTAACTGACTTGGGAGACCCCTTGTTACATTTCCAGAGTGAGTTTTTAACTCTCAGAAATAAGCAATTGCTACAAATCAGGGCTTGATTTATTTTTTTGTTGACTATTTAGACTTAAGAACATGTTAATAATAAACTTTGTGTGTGTGCTTTTTTTTTCTGGAGAGTCCTGTTATTACATATTTATCAACATATTCCTATCTAAGGAGAAATGTAGCAAACCAATTGGACAATAATGGAGAATATATAAAGAAAAATAGAACATTATACTGAAAAGTTAAGTGAAAACCAGACTGGAATGCTTTAAAGGCCAGGCTGAGAAATTTGTGTTTTATTCTTGAAGCAACAAGAAACCACTGAAGATTTTTGAGTCAGAGAATGAAATGGTCAGATCTCTGTTTTAGGAATGTCAATTTGGCAACTATGTAGAGGATAATTGTTTTTGTTTGTCCTTCATCTGAAGAAGACTGTGACATCAGGGAGGTGATATGCAAGTGAATTGTTTTATCTGTTTTTTGTTGTTTTGGTGTTTTTTCTCCAAGAGGGAAACAGTGTCTTATAAAAGATCATGTAAGGAAAGGAGCTCCTCATTACATCCTAGTCCTGAGGGCCCCAGATGCAGCCTTTCTACCTATTCATGCTCACCTTATGCTGATGGGCCTTTTACCAATTTCCTGCCACTACAACTAGTTCCTGGCCCACTCACCCTCCACTTTTATATCAAATAATTTTTTTTATGTAAATAGTATTTTATTTTTTCCAACTACATGCAAAGATAGTTTTCAACATTAATTTTTCATAAGATTTTGAGCTCCAAATTTTTCTCCCTCTCTCTCCTCTCCCCTCCCCAAGCTGGCAAACAATCTGGTATAGGTTATATATGTGTAGTCAAATTAAACATATTTCCATATTAGCCATGTTGTGAAAGAAGAAATAGAACAAAAGGGGGAAAAACACAAAAAAACAAAGAATGTGAAAATAGTGTGCTTTGATCATATTCAGAGCCCATAAGTTATTTCTCTGGATGTAGATAACATTTTGTCTTGGGTTATTGTATTGCTAAGATAAGCTAAATCTACCACATAATCTTGCCATGTATAATGTTCTCCTGGTTCTGCTCAGTTCATGTAAGTCCAGGTTCTTTGAAATCTGCCTGTTCATCATTTCTTATAGCATGATAGTATTCCATCACATTCATATACCACAATTTGTCCAATCATTCACCAACTGATGGGCATCTCCTCAGTTTCCAATTTGTACCACAAAAAGAGCAGCTAAAATTTTTTTGTACATGTGGATGCTTTTCCATTTTTTATGACCCTAGATTGTGAATTTGGACAACTGAAAAGACAGTGGTGACAAACTGAATTAAGGAACTTTTGAAGTGTAGTAGATTTGGTGTGAGGGAAATGATTTTGGCCAGTAGTGGAGGGAGGGAAGGGATTACTGGGCATGCATTTAGACATGTCAAATGGAAATAAATTAGGTAATTCCAAATTGGAGATTAAAGCTAGATATAAAGATTGAATGGAACTGAGTGAGTTAATATATGGATTGAATTGAATTAATTTATATAATTAAATTATATATTATATAATAATTAATTTATTTTCAGCAAATAAAGTTTAATTGAGTAGGTTAGTACCTCTTCCAGTGGCATGTAAACTTGTTCTTATTAAACTTTTTTTTTAGATCCAGGGCTATTCTTGTTGACAACATTCCAGAAAAAAAGAATTACATTTCCTCTATAACATTGGAAGGGGGAGTTTATTTTAAAGGAAGGGAAACACAAGAGTAAATATGATCATAAGAAGAAAAATGCTCTTTATAGAAGAAAGGCTAAACACTATGAATTCTTGGTAAAGATAGAAGTTAAATACTTTACTCAAAGCCACCTTGCTAGAATGGATCTGACAGGATCCATTTTAAATGGAAATTTCTTACTAAATAAAGGCATTTTGAAATGGAAGAGATCTTAAAGATCATCTAATACAAGCCTCTTTATAGATGAGGAAACTGAGACCCAGATTGCTAAAGCAACATGCTCAAAGTCACTCAGCTAGTGATGTCAATTGATCTAGCCTATCATAGGATTTAAGAAAGGAAATATTTAGCACTGGTCTCTCAGTTTTATAGTTGTGGAAACCTATACTTAGGGAGGTAAGTGATTTGCCCAAGCACATATTACAAGGAGTAAGTGTCAGGGAAAGGATTTAAACCTAGGTTTAAAATCTAGCACTGAATCCAGTGCTTTTTCCACTGACAGGCCATATGATCATAAAACATGTCTTTTTTTAAGAAGCAAAATAAAAGTGGCCTTCATTTATAAGCAAGATCCAATAACTATGGACACTTTACTTTAGAGGAAAAGGATTCTGGATCCTCTTCTCTCTTGTCCAAAACAGGATAAGGTTCAAAAAGGATGCTGGAGAAAGCATTATCATTATCATTATTGTTATTATTATTATTACAAAGAAGAATTGCAATTTTTAGCTATGCAGCACTGTTTCTTGTTTCAAGAGTCTTTTCTCATTTAAATTGGACAGTGTGGGACAAAATCCACCCCCCCAATATATTTGATTTCAAAGAAATTCTAGAATCCACTTTCTGCTAATTCAAACACAAGAGGAAACAAGATGTCTTTAGGTATAAAAGGGATGGAAATAATTAAGTGAAGAAGCATCTTTGAGAGAAATTCCTATTCACACCACTAGAGAGAGCTACAGCTCTGAAAGTGGGAAAAAAGCACCCATTTTCTCACTGGCCTAACGCTGCTATGAAGGTTTTCCTGTCACATTTGCTTTTTCTTTAAATCTAATTTTTTTTCTTTTTAAAAGAGGTATTAAATGGTACTGGGGCTAATAGAGGTCTGAATGATGGAAGGGAGATTTAGGGTTCCATCTTGGTCGGCTTCATTTTCCAATTCCCTTTATTCTGTCATAAATTTCACCAGAGACATAAAATTAAAGATGTCTGGGTCATAAAATACCCTTAGAACAGAGGGTCAAAATGGCTCAGGAGATAGGTAATGGGATAGGTAATGGAGTAGAGAGCCTTTCACCTCTTAGTCACTGCTCTGAATTTGGCCCTGGTTTGTAGTGATCAAAAGCCCTTCTGAGAAAGAAGGGTATTTTTCACTGACAGGATATTGGAGATGGGGTTCAGTTGAAAGGTGAGGGGCCATAGTGACTAGTAATGACTCTGCAGAGATAAAGAATGAAGCCAAAAGGGTGAGGGATACAGCCTCAGTGAGTGAGAGGAACTGGGTTTGAATCCTGGGAGCCTGGGAGACAGACACACTTTAACCATCTTGCCTTTCTCATCTATAAAATGAAGGGATGGGATACCATGATCTTTAAGATTAGGCAGCTGGATGATGTGGTGGCTAAGAGCAACAAACCTGGAATCAGGAAAACCTGAGTTCAAGGCTGGACTTAGATACTTCCTGTCTGTGTGACCCTGGGCAAGTCACTTAACCTGTTTCCTCAGTTTCCCCATTCCTAAAATGGGGAAATAATAGCATCTGGGGTTGTTGTGAAAGTCAAATGAATTAAGATTTGCAAAGCACCTTGCAAAACCTTAAAGTGTGATACAAAGACCAGCTATTATTATTATTATCTTGACCAAGACAAAGTTGGCACATAAAGAAAACCTAAAATTATGGATGTAACAAGGGCAGTCCAGCAGTAATGTCAGTATTTTTATATTCCCAGTATTTTGTCTGCTTTTTAACTTCCTAGACTTACATGGACCACAGGTTACAGAGAGGGCTGTCACATGCATAGACTTCCCTTATAGTTATTGAATTAGTCAATCAGTGTGTGTTATTACTGCCTACTATGTGCTAGGCATTCATTATATGAAGTGCTGGAGTTAAATTAAAGGTGAAAGTTCAGGTCAAGTGTGTCAGGAAACCCCCAGTCCAAAAAGCAATGTGGGTTGGGGCTTTAAGGAGAAAAAAGTATATAATAGACTCCTTCTATCATTGCACAAAATGCTCATCTATTGATTCCAAAGAATAAACTTCACTAAAGGAGTCTTCTATGAAAGTCCTCTATGAAAGGGATTCAAGCTGAGTTTCTCTAAAGAGCAAGTCCTTTTTGTGCCTTTAAGATATGACTTATTTTGCAAATTTTTAATATAGATAATTGATTAAGAACATATATTGTTTAAAGTGAAAAATAGGATTTTCGTTAGGAAAGAAAAAGTCATCCTCATACTTACGTTTGGTTTAATTTTGTGTATAGTATACTTGAGAAAAAGATGTCATCAAAGAAATATAGGAGAAAAATAACATGGACTGGTCACATGACAAGTGCTCTATAAGTGTTTCAGTGCTATCCTCACAATGTTAGGGGATATAAAGAAAGCCCTCAGCACATTGGGAAGACCCTAGAAATAAATTTATAAGAAGGCACCGACAAGAGCTATAGAACAAGAAGGTATAAATGAGTTGTGATCTGAATTAATGGAGGGAATATTTATGATATCACAGATATATTTAAGTATTTTTGAGAATACTTACCAATCCATACAATATGTATACAATACACACACATACATACACATATACATAATCATGTAATACATAGTTCATACAGCATAGACTTGGAGTCAGGAAAGCCTATGTTCATAGGCCTTTGGTATTAACTAACTTTGTGACACAGACAAGTCACATTAGCTCTTCTCTGTGCCTTAGCCAGTTCTCTAAGACTTATCCAATAGGTCATAAGTGGAGTATGGAGAAAAGTTCCATACCAATAATTTCCAACAGTGGTGAAATTGCACATTTTTTGCATGTTCATATTTATATTAAACTCAGAAAAATAAATAGAAAGGAAATAACAGTAATAAATTCTAAATAAAGTACTTTGATTGAAAAGTAATCCTGATTTATACATGCAACACACACATATATATAATAGCTCTATGAAGACCATTCTAGAAGCAAGGATAATCCAAGAGTGATTTTTTTTCTTTTTTTTCCCTCAAAATTCAACACGTCAACTTCATGTCAAAAGTTAACCGGAGACTGTATCTGAGCTAAGGATATATGTCATAAATCTTGGGAGGAAAAACCCAAGACTAGGAATCATAAAACATTAAAGTTGAAAAAGAACTTTAGACTGCATTTTTTTCCAAATTTCTCATTATACAGATGAAGAAATTGGAGGCTTAAATGGGAGAAGTGACCCATCCAAGGTCATACAGCTACATCATGCTACAGCCAGAGCTATAGTTAAGGCATGACATGTTTTAAGGAAAAAAAAAAACAAACAAACAAGTCCTAATCGAATCATTTTCCCAGCTGTTTGAACATGGGCAAATGTTCTCTAAACTTACCTAAACTTGTTTCCTCATCTATAAAATAGTAGTATAATATTTTTCCTATCTACTGCAGTTGTTAAAATCAAATGTGATAATTTATATGAAAGGGCTTTGTAAACCTTAAAGCACCATTCACATAAAAAAGTATTATTTTTATTAGTAAATGGCTTTAAGTAGCCTTTAAAATTTGTAAAGACCTATGATTGACCCTATGTAGCTTTTCATTTTTAATCAATTACTTGGGAATAGATGGAATATTGAATATTGATCAAAGGAGATAGTGCAAAGCTAGGATGGGCTAAAACATTGGGCCAGATTAATAAACTGAAATTTAGTAAGTATAACTATAAAGCCTTGCATTCAGGTATAAAAAATAAATTCTAGTTTTTCTAATAAAGAGCTCATTTCTCAAACATTAAGAGAATTGAAAAAAATTTATAAGATGTGAGTTGTTCTCCAATGGTCAAAGGATATGATAATGCAGTTTTCAGAAAAATAAATCAAAATTATCAATAATCAAATGGAAAAATTCTCTAAAATGTTGTTGATTAAAGAAATGCAAATTTAAAATTTTGATCACTACCTCACACCCATGTAGCTAATATGATAGGAAAAAATGACAAATTTTGGAGAAGATGAGTACAAATTGATATATCAATGCACTATTGGTAGAGTTGTGAACTGATCCAACCATTGTGGAGAGCAATTTGGAACTGTGTCCAAAGGATTACCCTTTGACCCAGCAGTACTTCCGTGAGATCTATATACCTGAAATAGTTTTTCAAAAGTTTTTTTTTAAAAGGATCTATATGTACAAAAATATTTAAAGCAATTCTTTTTGTAGTGGCAAAGAATTGACAATTGAGGGGATACACAACAACTGAGGAATGGCTGAAGAAATTGTGATACATGAGTGTGATGGAATAGAAATAGAAATGAGCAGATGCTCTAAAAAAAGCCTGGAAAGAGTTAAACAGATGTGAAATGAGAAGAACTACTGTACATTGTAGACCACTGTACACAGTAAAAGCAATATTGTATGATGAACAATTGTGAAAAAAATTTAGCTCTTCTCAAGAGAATAATGAACCAAGATAATTCTGAAGGAGATATGCTAGCCACTTTCAGAGGAAAAAAATGTGGAGTTAGATAAAACATCCTTTAAAAAACTTTCTCTATTTTTCTTTTTTTATTTTCTTTTACTTCTTGAATAATATGAAAATATGTTTTGTGGGATTGTATGTTTATTGAATTCATAACAAATTGTTTGCCTTTTCAAAAAAAGGAAGAGAATTTGGAACTCAACATTTTTAAAAGAATTTTTAAATTGATATTACATGTAATTGGAAAAAATAAGCATTTTTATTTTAAAATAATCAATTCTACAAGTCAAGATAAAGAGACATGATGAGATAGATATTTATCTGGGGGGAAAAGAAAAGGAAATCTTGGGTTTTTAGTAAGCTGCAAATTCAATGGCAGTCAGTAATGTGATATGGAAGACAAAAGGATTCTTAGGGTGCATCATGATAAACATAGTCTCAACTACAACAAGGGAAATAATAGTCTTGCTATGTTTTTACCATTGCCAGCCAACATCTTGAGTAGTGTGTTTAGTTTTGAGTGCCATGTGTTAATAAGAACATTGATAAGCTGGAGAGTGTCCATAGGAGTACAACTAGGAAATTAAGGAACCCCAAGTTCATTTCAGATTCATGCTAAATGGGTTGAAGGTATCATAACTCAGTTCTATTAATTGCTATTGAGTATAAGCTTGGGCAAATTCTTAACCTCTCTAAAAACTAAAAAAGAAAAGACTTATTAAGCAGCCTAAAAAGAGGGTCATAATCATTGCTATTTAAAAGGTAATCTCTCAGAAGAAGGATTAGATTTGTTCTGCTTGATCACTAGAAGGCAGAACAAGGGATAGCCCATAGAAGTTGCAAAAAAGACACTTAAATTTGAAGTAAAACAAAACTTTCTAACTATTAGAGCTATTTAAAAATTGAACATATTATTTGGGAGGTGTTGGATTACCCCTGACTCAAAGTCTTTATGGAGTATATTGTAAAGAAAAATTTTTTTCAGGCCTGAGTTAAGCTACATTGCAGATGAGTTCTCTTCTCATATCTCCCAATATCATACATTTAGTTCATATCAAAATTAGGATATGCATTTAGTTCTTTCTGATACTATGCTCAGGACTTTTCATTTTATCACATTGCCATTTAATAAAAATTATAATAATAAGATATTGCAGAAGATTCATTTAACAGATAAGTGTTGGAATGTATTAAATTAGTAAGACTAACAGACAAATCTGAAAAAGTTTAGAGTGAAGGGTCAAACAGACAATTTGTGTTGAGGGATACAAGTATTGTCACAATATCAAGGCTATTCATTTATTCTTGGAAGAGAGAACCTTAGTATTCTACACAAATACTAACTCAGTTGCTCACTCCCTTTAGTCCTGTCCTGGTATGTCCCCATAAAATAAAGGCCCATCATAGATAGCCCATTCATAGAATAAAGTTCCCCTGAACCAATTTTTGAAAACTTGGCATCTAGGAAAGCCCTAAACCTACATTTCCAAGATTGCTATTCCTTTGATTTGTTAGTCCCATGTATTTTTAGAAAAATGTAACCCACATGTCTTTTGTTGATTTCTTTATCTAATACTTTAAAAAAATAAGACTCATTTTGATATCTAAAAAGCTTGGTGAGTTTTCTATTATAAGCCCTTTAAGAACTCGCTCCTTGACCTCTTGATAATCAGGAAATTATATTATATACTACATTAATATGTGAATTCCTATTCCTAGAATAGGACTGTTTGATTTTATATATATAACTATAAAGCCTTGCATTCAGGTATAAAAAATAAATTCTAGGATACCATGAAACTGGGACAATTGGGTCCATTTCAAATTTATATTACATAATTTAAATTGATCCCTCATTGCAGTTAAGGCAATCCTGTTACATTTTCCTACTTAACTCACTATCCCGCTCATCAGAATAGCTTTTTAAAAACTTTTAAATTCCTCCTTAAATCTTTCCTGGCTCCCTCTTTCCTTAATTCTCAGATAAGAACATTGCCTCATATTTTATAGAAAAAATTTAGACCATTTACTAAGAGTTTCCTCTTTCCCTCTCTCCCTCATCTCACTTGTACCAGATCCTTTCTGCTACTATCTCCTTCATTCCTTTCTCAGTTGAAGAGATGATCCTTCTCTTTGTTAAGGTAAACCTCTCTACATGCACAAGTGATTCTATTCCATCGTCTTCTCTATGACATATATGACTATATTGCTCATATCATTCCCAGTAGCTCACTTATCTTCATGTTCTCCCTATCTAATGTCTGTTCCTTACTGCCTAAAAAAAATGCCTTTATGCCCATCATTCTCAAAAAAGCCTTGACTTATCCATCCATTCTTTCTTTTCCTTGAGAAAGCCATTTACTCCTTTTTTTTTCCTTTGGTTTCATCATTTGATCAAAACTTCTCATTTCAAAGTTATCTATTACCTTTAATTGCCAAATCTAATGATCTTTTTTCAATCCTCATCCTTCCTGACCATGCTGAAGACTTTGAAACTGTATTATCCTATTCTCCTTTACACTCTCTTCTTACTAGTTTGCTGTGAAATTTTGTGATTTTCCTTCTTTCTGTCTCACCACTCAGTGTCCTGTGCTAGATTCATTCAAGTCATGCTTGCAAATTACATATGTTCTCCAGGGCTCTATTCTGGGCTCTCTTCTCTCCTGCTTCTATATTATTTCATTTGTTAATTTAATCAGTACCTCTGGATTTAATTAGCATCTCTATGCTAATTATTCTTTGATCTTATTCAGCATTAATCTCTCTTCTAATCTTCAGATTCACTTATCCAACTGCCTATTGAATATCTCAAACTGGATGTATGTAGGCATCTTAAACTTAACATGTCTAAAACTGAACTCATTATCTTTCCCCCAATGTTTTTCCTCTTCCTAACTTCTTTTTTACTATTAAGGGTGCCACCATCTTCCCAGTTAGCTAGGCTTTCATTCTAGACGTTAACCCCAACTCCTTACTCCTCCCACCATAGCCAATCCATTTCCAAATCCTATAGATTTTACCTTTGTGATATGCCTTCTACTCTCCTCTGACCCAGACAACACTCTGTTGCAGGAGTTTGTTATTATCTCAAGCAATAGCTTACTGTTTAGTCTCCCTGACTCAAATATTTCCCACTTAAATGTCTTCTACTCAGCTGCCAAATTAATTTTTTTAAAGAGTAAGTCTATACATTTATAAAATCCTTTTGCAATCAAAGCCATTTCCAGTCTTGTCCCCTTTCTAGGTTTTTTTTTTTTTTTAATTTAACTCTTACTTACTCTTACAAATCCTGAGATGTACTGATACTGGTCTTCCTATTATACCTTGAACAAAGCACTCCATCTTCTGAGTCTAGGCATTTTTACTAGAAAATGTCCCCCCATGCCTAGAATCTCACCCTCTCTTCTCTGCCTTTTGTTCTTTTTTAAAATTTCAACTAAAATCTCATCTACTTTAAGAAGTCTTTCCTGATCTCCCTTAGTGCCAGTATGCCCCCTTTGTTTGATTATGCCCAATTTTTCTTGCATACATCTTTTTTATGTTGTTGTTTTCATGTTGTCTTTCCCATGAGACTGGGAGCTCCTTAAGTATAAGGACTTTTTTTATACTTTCTTGTTCTCCAGCACTTAACAGAGTCCATGGCACATAGAAAGCACTTAATAAATGCTTATTGACTGATATCTCTTTTATGAAATCATGTTTTATTGCTGTTGTTATTGTTTCTAATAATGCTGTCAAATTAACTTTCCAATTAAATTGCTGTAGTCATTGTGAATATTTTTTTTTGTTCTGCTTTGTATCAGTTCATGTAAATTTTTCCATGCTTCTCTGTATTTACTATTTCTTACAGGATGGTGATAATCCATTATTTCATGTAGCACAATTTGTTTACTATTCTTTACTCAATGGATTTATAGTTTGTTTCCTGTCCAAAAAAGTATTATTATAATGCCTATGTGGTGATTTTTTTTATCAATGACCTTCTTGAGATATATGTCTAATAGTGGAATATCTAATAGTGGTCAAAGATAATATCTGGGTCAAAGAATCAATCCCAATTTTTTAAGAGCTTATATTCTAATGGGGTGGCGGAAGAAACTCAACATGTTCATAGATGAGTAAATATCAAACACCTATAAAGCAAATACAAGATAACTTGATGGGACTGGGTAATACACCAAGAATAGAGGGCATCAGGAAAGGTATTGTTTAGGAAATGCAGTCTGAGTTAAGCCTTAATGAAGTGGAATGAAGGACTCCAAGAGGTAGAATTATTAAGGAAGAACATTTCAAGCTTGGGAGACAGGAATAAAAGCAAAGGGAAGATGGAATGTTGTCCACAGGGAATAGTAAATAGGCCAATTGGGCTAGAACATAGAGTATATGTAGAATAGTAATTTGAATAATTAACAATAACATGTTATAATAATAAATAATATATTTTAAATTATCAGCAGAATCTGACATTGTCAGAATGTGATTTTAGAATACCAACTTGACATCAATATGGAGGATGAATGGGAGGAGAGACTACAAGTAGGAAATCAATTAGAAAATAATTATAATAATCAATAATTCAGATGAGAGGTGATGAGATTTTTGAAATAAGGTGGTTGTTATAAGAGTGGGAAAAATAACATGATGTAAAATCAGAACCAACAAAATTAAGCAACTGATTGGATACAAGGAATGAAGGAAAGGTAAGAATCAAGATTGACTCCAAGGTGGTAAACCTGATTGAAAAGATCTTCAGTAGAAATGGGGAATATATAAAAGAGGATGGGGTTTGGGGGAAATTAATGAGCTCTGTTTTAGATATGTTGGGTTTGATATGTCCTTGGGATATCCATCTAGAAATGTCAAAATAGCAGTTGGCAATGTGAAACTGAAGTTCAGGAGAGAGGGGAGGGGAGGATCACATATGGACTCACATAGATTTGAGAATGATATGCATATAAAGGATCACTGTGTCCATAGGTTTTAATGAGTTCATCAAGAGAGAGAATGTAGAGAAACAAGAGAAGGACAACTAAGAAAGAGTCTTAGCGTACAGCCTGGCAGAGGAGGTGGTATATAAGTGATGATTCAGCAAAGAAAATTGAAAAGATGTAGTCAGAAATGCTGAAGAACCAGGCAGAGTAGTATTCTGAAAACAAAGGGATGAGAGTAGATGCAGGAGAAAAAAGGGGTCAATAGTATCACATGCTTCAGAGAGGACAAGAAGGTTGAACTGAGAAAAGATTGGAAAATCTCTTAAGAGATCACTGATAACCTTAGCAAGTGTAATTTTAGTCAAGAAGTGGAGTAAGAAAACAGATTATAATGCATTGAGAAATGAGTGGGAGGTAAAGAAATGGAAGCAAATTTGCTAACATTTTCTAGGAATTTGTCTGTGAAAGGGAGGAGACATATAATTAGGTGGGGGGATGCAAGAACAAATGAAAGTTTTGTTGTTGTTATTTTAATAATGAAGGAGATCTGGGTGTACCTCTAAAGTCATAAATTCTCACTGCTACATTTTTAGCCAATCATTGATATGGAACATTGGACCTATGGAACTTACTTCTCTTGTAATATTGTTTCACCTAATATCTTATTTTCAAAAAAGAGATAAATGACTGTAGGTGGAATATGTCTGCATTACCAATGTGTCTGACTAGATCTGAGAATAGTGGAAATAATCAAATCTCTACTTCTAGATACTGTTTCTATTAATACAGCCTCAAATTACAAAAATCTTTTGACTATCAGTGTAGAGGGTTGAAACTCTGAATCAGACAAGAAAGCACTTAAGGCTACCTATTCAATGTGAGACAATGGCTCTATTAGCATATTTGGATCATGGCTCTCCTCACAATTGATGCTTGCTGAATGTTTGGTAGTTAAGATGTAATATTCTTCTTTAAAATATAATGTTCTCTGGGAGCAGGTTTCTTAGGGGACTTCTGAGGGCAGCCTTCCTTTCAGTCTAGTAATCACCAAAAGTGCAGCCAGAAATTAAAGTCCAAATCCTTTATTTTCTCCTTCAAAGTCTTGTCTCTTTTCCTGGGGCCCAGTTAGCTTTCTTAGAGGCCTATCTCTCTCCTTGGTTCCGAGAGCTCCTGCTGCTAGTCCTTTGCCTCTGCCAGCTTCTGCCTCTAGCTTCCTCCAAATGTCTCCAAATCCAAAGGTTTGTGCTTCAGCCTCCAGCCAGCACAAAGGTGGACGATGGAATGAATCTGTCTTCTCCTCTGAGAGCTTCTAGTGTGCTTGTCCTCCTCTGGCCCTGACAGCTCCTCCTTATATGTTCCACACTAAGTATACACTAATCATTACATCACTAGGAAACCATTATTTGTTGTAGGATTAAATCAATGCTAAACTAGATTTAACCACTGTGTCCTCGATTCCACTTACTTAGCACCTTGTAAGAATCCTAACAGTAAAATAATCAAAGGCAAGGATTGGAGGGCAGAGGGAGAGAAGTGAGAGGCACTTAGTGGCAGGAGGAGGAGAGAGGCTGGAGACTCTGGAGCAAGCTTGCCTGCCTCCTTCACTTCTCCCCTTAAAGACCAAGGACTTTGATTTATCCTGACTCCAGCTAACCCTGGGGGCCTCCAGGAAGCTAGCTCATACTTTATCTTTGGCATCCAATGTGGACCAAGTACCCTAATTTCAGTGGAGAAGTCTCAGGTAACCAGGAAATATGATGAGTATTAAAATAGATAAATAGGGAACTTACTTTGTTAAGGGCTAAACTAGTAACTTTCCTTTTCTAGCTGAAATGGGGCAGATATTAGGAAAAGATTCTCCCCCATTCCCACCCCCACTCCATGGGAGCTCTACAGAAAGCATACTTAGGTTGATAAAGAGGCAAGGTTTGCTTGTAACTTGGGAGCAGATTGGTGAACATTAGAATGCATGTCCCCTTGGTTCTTCAAGGAAGAAGAAATAGAGGCAGATAATTGGAAACTAGTAAGAGATCAGTTATGTGAATATTATGTGATAAAGGTCCTGATTCAATTTCTAAAGAAACCTCCTATATGTACAACTTAATACAATTGGCCTTAAAGAATCCGGCAAGTTCTAGAAAAAAGGAAAGTTTTAAGAACAGCCAGATGAGGAAGTATGAGGAGAAAGAGGCAGAAAAGGGAGAGATTAATGGCAATATTGCCAGAGGGTATAAGGGCCTGGTGATTCTCACTCTCACAGTCCAGCTTCAACTCTGCCTATACCTGAGCAGGCTCTTGACCCTCCCCCATCAACTTCACCTTCCAGGATGGAGGGAGGAGGAGGAGTGGGAAAAGCAGTGATACCACCAGCATCTCCCCCCCAGCAATCACCCCCTCCTATGACTAGATTGCAAAAGGCACTACTTAAAGCCACAGAAGAAGGCCAGGATTTAACTGATTTGAAAATCAATCTGTATCCCATGATTCAACAGCTCAACTCTTCAGGTCAAAAAAGGAGAAGATATACTCCTTTTAATCTAGAAATTATCAAAGACCTAAAAAAGGCTTGCACTCTTTACGGGTCTACATCATCTTATGTTAAGATGCTATTACAGAATTTGGCTAGGGACTGGAAATCTATAGCAAGGACATGCTTAGAATCTAGACAAAACTAGTTGTAGCTTTCTGAATATAGTGAGCTCTGTAGGATATGAGCACAACAAAATAATCATAGTGGAGTTAATCCTCTAATCACCTATGACCAACTAACAGGTGTAGGTTCTTATGCAGACATTTCAGTACAGATTAATTACCCCATGGCAGCATATGAGCAAATTGCTGCTGCTACTATCAAAGCATAGGGCTTTATCCCAGGTAAACAAGACAGAGGAGAAGCCTTCACAAAAATAGAGCAAAGTCCAAATGAACTTTTTGCTGATTTTGTGGGACGTTTGCAGACAGCTGTCATACAAACTATTAGTGAAAACGCAGCAACAGATATTATGATAAGGCAACTTGCTAAAGAAAATACTAATGAGGTTTGCAGAAGAATTATACTAGGACTACATAAGGATGCTCCTTTAAAGGAGATTGTAAGATGCTGTGCCACAGTGGGCACAAATGCTTTTTATACCCAGGCTATAATGCATACTTCCTAAAGTCCGAACATGGGAAGACAGGGTTCCTTTTGGCAGGGGACTTCCAGAGAGATGCGTCAATGCTTTCAATGTAGTAAAATAGGGCATTTGAAAGCTCAATGTTGGCATAGAGACAGAGTGAGAAAACAGGATGCAACAGATGCTTCCATTGGGCATCAGAATGTAGATTGATTCAGGGAAAGGGGATGGTGAACCCAGCCCCAGAACCCAAAACAAACAACCCCCCAAAAAACAACAACAAAAAACAAAAACAAAAACAAACCAAAAAAAAAACCAAAACACTTGGGGCATGATGGCAGCCGATGCTACACCCAGGGAGTCTTTAGAAGTTCAGTATTCAGACATGACCTATCAGCCAAGAAGCAACCTGATGGGAGAAAGGAATTGCAATTGGGGAGAATAGAGTTGTATGCAGCTAGGACTACTGAGATACCCGATGGAGAGGTATCCCCTCTCTAGCCTATGGATCCCTTGCCTCCAGGCACAGTAGGCTTGACCATTTCACCTCCTGAGAGTGCCTACAAAACAGTGTTCATTCATACACTGATGTGGGAAACTGGAGAATGTGTAAATAATATCCCAGTCACTAATACAGATAGACAATGTGTGACTTATCAACCAGGAGAAGTAGTAGCATCAGGTTTACTGATATAGACTCCTAATAAGCAATCTGGTGATAGTCGCCCAGATTCTGACTCCAAGCAACAAAATCCAGGAATATACTGGACAGCAGCTGTGACAGCTGACTGACCTATGCTTACTATTTATATAAATGGCATACCATTAGAAGGATTGGTAGACATTGATGCAGATCGCACACTCATTAGAGGTGCCAGTGGCCCAGTCACTGGTCAAAGATTAAGGCAGACACCTTCATGTCTGGCATAGGAGGATCAATAGCAGCTGAAATTAGTGCTGTCCCTTTTAGATGGATATTTGAAGGTGAAACAGGAGTTTTTATTCCTCTTATAGTTGAAAAAATCCCCATCAATCTGTGGGGAAGAGACATTTTACAACAATTAGGATTAAAAAGGAGTACTTTGGTTTTTTTAGGCAGGGTTGCTGTTGAAGGCCTGCCAACAGTCTCACTTGTTCTTATTCAATGGAAAACTGATACATCAATGTGGATAGAATAGTGACCCTTAGGTAGCGATAAAATTCAGGCCTTATTAGATATAGTACAGGAGCAACTTGACCAAGGACACTCTAAGTCCTTGGAATTCCCCTGTATTTGTTGTAAGAAAGAAATCTGGAAAATAGAGGATGTTGACTGATTCAAGAAAAGTAAATGAACAGATAGAAACTATGGGAACTCTTCAGCCTAGACTTCCATCTCCTACTCAATGAGAATGGTCTCTTTGGGTTATAGACATTAAGGATTGTTTCTATTCTATCCCTCTGGATAAGGAGGATATGAAAAGATTTGCCTTTTCTGTGCCCAGCATTAACTTAGTTGAGCCTTATAAAAGATATGAATGAATAGTTTTGCTACAGGGAATGAAAAACACCCCTACTGTGTGTCAAATGTATGTTACTGCTGCTCTTACTCCAGTAAGAAAAACATTTCCAAAAGTAATGTTATTCCATTATGTGGATGATAAATATTGGGATGTGTACCTGAAAAGCAAATGTTAGAAACACGTCTACAAAAGACCATGAAAACACTAAAGAACTATAAATTGCACATAGCTCCCGAAAAAATTCAAAGGCATGCTCCTTTTCAATATTTAGGATATGAAGTATACCCTAAGGTGCTTACAGTGCAAAAACTTTCCTTAAGAACAGAGAAGCTAAACACCTTAAATGACTTTCAAAAATTAATAGGAGATATCCAATGGATGCGTCCAGGCTTGACTACCTATCAATTGCAACCATTATATGACATT
Source organism: Sminthopsis crassicaudata (assembly GCF_048593235.1). Lineage (NCBI taxonomy): Eukaryota > Metazoa > Chordata > Mammalia > Dasyuromorphia > Dasyuridae > Sminthopsis > Sminthopsis crassicaudata. The sequence continues at coordinate 267,576,333 of NC_133618.1, read as the reverse complement.
TTAAAGGAACACACTATTTTAAACTCACTATGCCAGCCTACAAAAGAAGCTCAAGAGGCATTGAGAGAAGTTGAAATGACTTTATCCAATGTGGTTGAGTCACTCAAAAACCCTTAGAAATATTAGTTTTTGCTATAGAAGAGGCACCCACATCTGTCCTTCATCAAGGAGATAGTGTGATAGAGTGGATGAACTTCTCAGCACAACCAGAACAAAGCCTTACTCCTTACCCAGTGCTTATTATTATTAAAGGCCTTTATTAAAGGCCGTTAAGCGAGCAGTACAATTATCTGGATATACACCTTTTATACTAATGCATAAATTAATGTCTGCTGAGAAACCATCCCAGAGCCAAGTTTTATACAAGGGTCTCCATTAACTGGATATCTTCAAGGTAGAGAAGATCTAATCCAGTTCCAAATGATTAATGATGAACAGAATCAGCTACACCCAGAGAAGGAATACTAGGAAATGAGTGTAAACTGTTTGCATTTTTTGTTTTTCTTCCCAGGTTATTTTTACCTTCTGAATCCAATTCTTCCTTTGCAACAACAACAACAAAAATTCAGTTCTGCACATATATATTGTATCTAGGATATACTATAACATATTTAATATGTATGGGAATGCCTGACATCTAGGGGAGGGGGTGGAGGGAAGGAGGGGAAAATTCGGAACAGAAGGGAGTACAAGGGATAATGATGTAAAAAAATTACCTATGCATATGTACTGTCAAAAGATGTTATAATTATAAAATTAATTTTCAAAAAAATTTTAAAAAGAATCTATAAAAAAAAAACAAAAACAAAAAACAAACAAACAAAAAAAAAACCCAAACAAACAAAGGTCTCCATTAAAGATAACCAGACTATTACATAAATGGCAATGGATTCTTGAAGAAAAGGTTTCTAAAGTTCCTCTTAAAGAACCAACTATCTTTACAGATGCATCCAAACATAATATCTGTGCTGTATACTCTCGTGACAACTATAGAGTAGTCAAAACTCCTTTTCAGTCCACTTAGCAGAACGAATTGTATGCAATCATTCTAGCTCTTACTTATTATCCAGGAGATATAAATATAATATCTGATTCGACCATTCAGTAGGTGTGGTACAAAGAATCGCCACAGCCCAAATAAAATTTGTAGCTTCCAATATATATCAGCTCTTTAAGGAACTTCAAGAGCAAGTGAGAAAACATCCAGGTAAGATTTATATCTTGCATGTCCACTCACATAGTGGATTTCCAGGTCCTATTTTTGATGGTAATTCAAAGCCAGATAGCCTTCTAACCATGTTAGCCAATACTACTTTATTTCAGTAAGCCCAAGAATCTCATTCTAAATATCATCAGGCTGCTCAAGCTTTATGTTTACAATTTGGAAGAGAGGAAGCTAGGAGTATAGTAAAAGCCTGTACAGCTTGCCTTCCTTTCCATGCTCCTACATTCCCTCTAGAGAAGAACCCTCGTGATTTGAGACCCAGTGAAATTTGGCAAATGGATGCGACTCATTATAAATCTTTTGGTCATCTCTCTTTTATCCATGTTGTGGTAGACACTTTTTTAGGATTCACTTTTGCAATACCAGTAGCAAAAGAGACAGCCTGAGTGGTCACTGAGTTCCTTATACAAGCATTTGCAATATATAGTGTGCCACAAGTAAAAACAGATAATGGACCTTCATATACTTCTAAACATTTTGCACACTTTTGGGCAGTATAAGATTTTACACACCACTGGCATACTCTTTAATCCTCAAGGACAGGCAATAGCAGAGAGGAGAAACAGAGACATTAAGATGCTCCTCCAAAAACAAAAGGAAGGGGGAGCCACAAGTAGGTAACCTTAGAAAACTTCTAAATTTAGCTCTTTATACCATTAAGTTCTTGGTTTTTGGCAAAGATGCACTGGCTCTGGCAGACAGGTTTTATAACCCACTGGAAGGGCAGTGTCCAGTGCGAGCAGCTCCACTATCTTTAGATAATCACCAGATGATGTAGAGAGATCCAGAAAGTGGTGAATGGAAGGGACTAGATATGTTAACTGCTTGGGGGAGAGGGTTTACTTGTATCTCTACAGATGGAGAAGGAATCAGATGGGTGCCAATGAGCCATATTTGCCTTGTCCATTGGAGGAGACAAAGCAAACCCTTGAAATGAAGGAAAAGCCCCAAGAAACATCTGGTGGTTCCGTTGCTGACTATGCCCATCATTGAAAGAAAGAGCCTGGCAGTTATGGCAGTTGACTCATGGACATCAAAAATTGTTAATGAGAGTGATGCAGGACTGCAAAACCCTCAGGAATCATTGGATTCCCTGAGATATGATAAGACTGTTGCAGGACTTCAAAATCTGCAGGAATCATTGTATTCCTTGACACGTGAAGTAATGGACAGTAGATTGGTTTTGGACTATCTCTTGGCTGCTGAAAGAGGAGTATGTTTGATTGTTATTTTCATACCCTCCTTCTAGGACTTCTGAGAATCTTTTACACCACCACGTTGATTTATATTGTTTATTATATCACTACTTGCATGTACAATTTATGTTTGTTACACCACATTGAGCCTGTGCCAGGTGTGGGGAGAGTCATCACTGCCAGCCTGTGCTTTGTTGCTATGCGCTTGTGTAATATCTCCCATGCTGATGGGTAATACCTGTTTCTAGTAAGACCCTTCAGCCCAGAAACCTGCTAACAATATCTGGCTTGACTACCCACTTCCCTTTGGTGTTTTTCATCCCTCTTTTTTGAGAAGTCAGGGAGGGTGTGATCACCTCCTTTTTTGGGGTTCTCACCCCCTTTCCTGAGAAGTCAGGGAGGGTGTGACCACTTGTATTCTAAAACAAAAGAGTGGGAGATGTAGAGGAGTGAAGCTCTGAATCAGACAAGAGACTACTTAAGGCTAATTAGCTGTTCAATGTAAGATAATGGCTCTATATATTTAGATGAGATGGTGATGTGATGGCTCTCCTCATCACTGGTGCTTGCTGAATGTTTTGGTAATAAAATAATAGTAGGCAAGGATTGGAGGACTGGGGGAGAGAAGTCAGAGTTACTTGGTGGCAGGACAAGGAGGAGAGAAGCTAGAGATTCCAGACTCCAGAATCTAGGAAACATCTTTGGCAAGTCACGTGGCAGCTTGCTTGCCTCTTTCACTTCTCCCCCTAAAGACCAAGGACTTGGATTTATCCTGCCTCTGCCTGACCCTGAGGTCCTCCAGGGAGCTAGCCCATACTTTACATATCAGAATACTCTAATGATTCATAATGACTTAGTACACTAGAACCCTCAATTTAAAAAAAAAAAAAAAAAAAAAAAAAAAAAAAGCACATAAAAACTGTTTTTTGGCCACCTCTTCCTTATCCTGTCTTTGTGCAGTTGATTTTTTTAATCCAAGAAGCACAAAGACTAATTAGAAGTCTATTGCAATAATAAATAATTCAGGTGAACTAGATGATGTTTATATTAATGGGTAGAAAATAATTGATGCCCCAGATGCTATAGAGTTAGAATTGACAACCCCAATAATTAACTAGATATGATTACATAAAGACAGTGAAGAGTAAAAGTTTGCTCTGGGTCTGTGAAGCTGGTGGGTTGGGTTTATTTATATCTAATCCATATTGGAGTGAGGTTTATCACTAGCCAAAATAAAGCACTGAAGCAAGCTGATAGTTATGCATATCAAGGAAGGAAGGGAGACTAGGTGGGCAAAGAACAATGGTCTTGCTTTCTTAGCTTACTTTTTTTCTAGTTCAAATTAATTTATGTGCTAAGCTGAGAGGATCTTAGAACTCTCTATAAATCTATAAATATAAATAAATATAATAATATAATAAATATAATATAGTTTATATAAATATAAATTATCTATAAATGAAATAGTTATCTCAAAATAAAGTGCTACAATCTCCCTCTAGAGATTTTTAAACTTTTGCGAACTTTTGGGGAAGGTGTTTTGCTTTACTATTTTGATAGCTTTATTTCAACATTACTGATATCCTTTGTATTTTTATATGTTTTATTTTATGTATTTGAAAACATTATTCTGGAAAGGGAGTCCATGGGCTTCCCAGACTGCTAATGGGCTCAATGACAAATAGAAGTTAAGAACCTCTGTTTTAGATGTGGGGGTTGAAGAGACCTAATTTTGGCTTCTGCCTGATTTATCAGCGAGCATTTTCATAGTTATTATTCTCTACCAGTTTGACTCCTTTGCACCGAACAGAAGAAAAATGACCAACTGTTATTGACCCTGAAGACATTAAGTTCTCAAAATGGAATTAGGAGCAAAGACCCAAGAACTATTGTGACTGACACCAGCAGAAAAATGCCTGAAATTACCAACTGAAGCTAGCTAGTTACATCCCTTGCAGCCATCCAATAGTGACCATGAGACTAAAAGGAGCCGGTGGATCAAGGCTCCCAGGGAAGATACCACATATGGGATATGATCTTCAGTTCTGGGCCACTGTCTTTTAGGAATGATAGTAATAAACTATCAGAGGAAGGCAAATAGGACAATGAAGAGTTCATGCCATATAAAGAACACCAGACGGAAATGGAGATATTTAACTTTTAGAAAAGAGTACACGGGGAATATAATAGCTGTCTTCAAATTATGATGTAGTGAATAAAGTGCCAGGTCTGGAGTCAGGAAGATTCATCTTCAAGTTCAAATCTAGCCTCAGACACTTACTAACTGTGTTATTCTGAGCAATTCATTTAACCCTGTATGCTTCAGTTTCCTTATCTGCAAAATGAGCTAAAGACAAAATGGCAAACCACTTCAATATCTTTTCCAAGAAAACTCCAAATGGGATCACCATGAGCCAGACATCATTAAAAACAGCTGAGAAGCCAGAAGAAAATACTGGATTGTCTCTGAGATCCCATCTAACTCTCAGGTTCTGTGATTCTATGAAGGCCCAAAGCTCTAGGGAGACAAATGCAAAAACAAATCCCTGTTCTCAAAGAGTTTGTCTTATACTGGGATAGTACTCAGATTATTCACAGTGGGACATTGTACTTCCTAATTCTTAAAAATAAACACTTCTTATAAGTCACCAAGAGTTCTTAATTCATAAAATAAATGCTCTTGGCTGCATTCATGTTTTGTTTGTGGTGGGTACACATTTGCCAGCATGTAGTCTTGAGGGCCTGTCTGCCCCCATGATCCAGAGAAATCGGTGATGGCTACCACTCAGGACAATATGCTGTTTTGGAAGTGATATTTCCTTTAAAGAATTCTGGGCACAAGAAGATGATACATTTCATACAAAATACAAAATAAATAAAAGTTCTTAAGCAAGTCCTCTTCCAAATGACTCATCCAGAAACTCAGAAAACATACTCAAGCACCAAATGGATACATTGAATACTCACTACAATTCAAAATGCACAACAAAATATTCCAATAGCGCTGTCCCCAGAGAAAGTCCGTAAGCCATTCAATACCTACTATGTGCCAATGTGCCAAGTGCTGGCAATACAAAGAAAGGCAAAAGCCAGCACCTTTTTTATTTTTTTTGCTGAGGCAATTAGCATTAAATGACTTGTCCAGGGTCACACAACCAGACAGTGTTAAGTATCTGAGGCTAGATTTGAACTCAGGTCCTCCTGACTTCAGGGTTGGTGTTCTATCCACTGCACCACTTAGCTGTCCCTCCAGTCCCTATTCATACAGAGTTAACTGTCTTGTTGGGAAGAAAACATAAATATAAACTATGTATAAACATATATATGGGATAAATTTGGGTTACTCTCTTACAATTAAGGAGGAATAGGAAAAGCTTACAGAGATCACTGAGAGAGGGACCTACAATCATAGGGAATTTGGATTTTTGATTAAGAGTAGGTTTTCAAAGTATATCAGAAAATTTAGAACTGATGTGAACTATCTTCCCCTGTCTGGAAGAAACCCAAATCCTGTTTGTATAGAATAATGTGAAGTCATGTCTATTGTTAATTCATCCATCCTGTCTCTAATCTACTTACTATCTTTAAAGACATTCATAATAATTTTTGAGGAATTGATTAGCATATCTTTAGGCAGATCTGGGACTTGTTCTATCCCCTTGGCTCCTTGACCCCTTCCTCTGAGTTCCTGCCTTTACTTGTCTGGTTTCCCTGAGGGGAAAAAAAAAAAAAACAAGACTGTGTTTCCCCTATAAAAGATCCACTTATGATAAAGATCTTTGCTAAATTCTCTTCACAACTAAGTCCACTATGAGGTACTCTGTTTCCTTCCTCATAGTGCCTTCCTTCTAATGGTGCCTTTCTCATTATGCTATCTAACTCTTACTCCCACCTTGTAGTACAGTATTTCCTTTCCACTGGTAAATTGTAAGTTCTCCTGGGGAACTTGTCTTTTTTCTTCTAACTAACTTGCTCTCCTAACTTTATTTTATATTTGCTACTTCTGTTGCCATTTTACCTCTTAATTCACCTTCCCTAAATAAATCTGCCTTTTGTCAAAGAGAATGGCCATCATGAATTTGCCACATGTTTATTTCTATGTAGGTTTTGCTATCTCTATCTCATCAGAACTAGACTGGCTTTGATTACCTTTAGGCTAAATAGAAGGCCACTTATATGTGGCAATTTCTATAACTGATGTCTTAAACACTAACAATAGTGTTTTATTTTATTGTGTTAAGCATCATTTATTTTTATTGCATCTAAAATAAAAAGCAAATACTTCAAGAAACAATAAAATTTAGTTCCTAAAGTCTTAGTGTAAATGAATTTATTTGTGATTCCTAAAACAAAAAGCAAATATTCCCAGAAAGGATAATACTTAACTCCTAAAATCTTAGTATAAATTAAGTTATTTGTAATTCCTAAAACCAAAAAAAAAATATTCCCAGAAGAAGTAAATATTAAGTCCCTGGTACTATAGTGTAAATCAGAGGTTTCAGATTCATGGCCCACAGATTCATGGCCCACAGACTGCATGCAGCCAACAAAAGTCCCAAATGTAATTTAAACCAGATTAAAATGCAATTGGGAAGTGTTTAACAAAAGAAATAAAAATACAATACAACATTAAGAATGCTAATTTGTGGTTTTCTATGTCAAAATGAGACCAGCAGGAGGGTGTTTCTATTTGAGTTTGATACCACTCATTAAATAAAGTACTAGACTACTTTTTTCTTGACAGGAAAAATCAAAGCAATATTGGGATAGTGACTCCTTCTTGATGTGGGGGTTACAGGTTCTTATTTCCCACTGTAAGTGATACTAGAAGAAAAGGAAGTAATCTTTTTTTTAAGTACTAGCAGGCAATATTTTCTGAACCAGAGACATGAAATCATCACAAACGAACTCTCTAGTGTTACTAGATGTGCAACAATCTAAAGCATCTTTTTAACTAGTGGCCAGACAAGCAAGAAAACAGGAAATATTCTCACCCTGGATGCCATTCTAGAGTGAGATAGCATCAACAGAATATAGTGACACACACAAAGAGTTTTTAGTCTGTCAATTCTAGCCATGTCCATTTGTAGCCAAATTCCCTTACTAGCTTTGTAACCCTGAACAAGTCACTTAACATCTTAGTGAACCCAAGCAGCTTTGCAAGGGTGGCTTTTCACAGTGCCAGGTTGATAGTTAGTACTTAATAAGTGTTTGTTAACTGACTGAATATTGCTGATATTCATTGGTGGAGGAAATTACCTCATATAGAGTTCTCTATAGATACAGAGTAAAAAAAAATACTTTTTTAACATGACAGACATTGGGGTAATGACAATGGGAGCCCCAAAATTCTCTCTCACTCTCTCTCTTGGACTTTGAGAGGAAAGCTTGGGAAACTCCCTCAGAGAAGTTCTCCCCTGATAGACCCACCCCAGATAATCAAGACAAAGTGGTTTCATTCTGTTATCTGGGACTGGTTGAGTCCAGGACCACTCCTACTCAGCCCAAGCTGGAGATTGAGATTTCTATCCAACTCTATTGAGTTGGAGATTAGTTCAGAGATACTCCTTCAATTCCAAAATTTTCTATTCTGATTCCAACTCAAACTGCTCCTAGCCCCCACCAAGAGCTTCCTCTATATAGAGCTTCCTTCAGCTCAAATCCTTGCAAAGGACCCAAAAGCAGGAATCATGCCAAGAAACCTCTCTCTCCTTGGCATAGCTGCAACCCTCTGCCCACTGAAAAGATATTCTCTTTTCAGTGCTACTTCCTCTTTATCTCTGTCACCTATTTCCCTAACAGGACCCTACACCTATTTACCTCTTTGCCAGGATCTCTCTGCTAGATCTTTACTTCTCTGTTGGGACCTTGCCACTAAGAAAGTCAGCCTGCAAAAGTAAGTACTGGGAATACAAATATGAAAAAAACAAATAATTCCTTTCCTCCAGGAATGTTCATCTTTCTGGGATAAGTGCAAACTTCCTGTGCATCTATAAAATCTTAAGGGCTTTTTTTTTTTTTAATCATGCTGAGAAAAGGAGATTCCCTATATCTCTTATCTGCTCCCAGATTCAAAGGATCATAGCAGAAAATAGACAATAATATGAACTTAGGTTGATTCCCTGTGGGTGCTCAGCCCTAGAATTCTATGTCAGCCACTCTCTCAAGGGCCACTGGATTTATTGCATACTCAAGTGCCTCTAAGAAATACACAGAATGTCCATCTTCTAGAAGTACATGGTTAAGCTTTTAATCTCTCCTTAACACTCAAAAAGAGGATGAAACCCAATAGAACAGGCTGCAATTGAACCAAGTGGAGGTAAAATGTAGTAAGACTCCAGCATGATGTATTAATCCAAGGTAGCATTGTGCAAAAGCTTTTGGAGCCAGAGAGTTAGAAAATGATGGCTCCAGGGATACAGGGGAAGAGCAGTGAAAATAGCTTGCAAGTACTTTCCCTATCTTATCTCATTTGATCCTCATAACTCTATATGGTAAGTAGTAGTTATTATAATTTTATTTACCTTAAAAGGTAATTGGAAAGAAAATGTTTCGTAGATTTCAAAGCACTATAGAAATGTGAGGAATAATACTAATAACAATGTTGATATTATTATTAGCCCCATTTTGCAAGTAAAGAAACAGGTTTAACAATTTGGTCAATGTCACAGAACTGCCAGATCAGTTTAAGTCCAGATCTTCTGATACAAATTCCACAGCTCTTCACAACAAATGTTTTCTTCTCTCATGGGGTTATGTGTCCTTCCTACTCTCAATAAGTCAGAGATGACTTAATTTTCCAAGAGACTTAACTTTTAGAGAAAGAGACTTAAGATCACTAAAGCATGTTACAAGATAGGTTTTGAGATGGGTAGCATTGTACAGTGGATAGATTGAAACCAGGAAGATTTGGATTCAAGATTTTTCTCTGACAGTTTAGCTGTTAATTAAATTTTCAAGGCTCCCAAACAACCCTTTGAGACTGTTAAGTTACAGAACTTTGTACACAGTAGCAGCAAGATTACGTGATGTTCAGTTATGACAGACTTGGCTCTTCTCAGCAATACAGTGGTCAAAGACAATTCTAATGATGGAAAATGCCATCCACATCCAGAGAAAGACCTATGAGACTGAATATAGATCAAAGCATATCATTTTTACTTTTTTTCTGGTTTGCTTTTTCTTGCTTGCTTCTTTTTTCTCTATGTTCTGATTTTTCTTTTACAACATGATTCATATGAAAATGTTTGTTTTGTTTTTTTTAAGACTGCAAAATACAGACAAGTTACCAATCTAACTTGGTGGGAAGAGATTACACACCAGAAGTTCCCTACTTCAATGAAATCACAAGTATGGAAATATCTTGTTCCTTGGTCATGATGGGATCTCATTCCTCTCAGATGTGATGCTGATATGATCTCACTAAAAGAAGAATTTTTTTTTCTCACTGACAATGAGATTAACGAGGAAGAAAGCCTAATTTTTTTTTGTTTTTAAAGAAATATATTCCTCTTTTTCTATTGCTGTTCAATTCTCTTTTCCCTCCTGTCCCCAAACTCCCTTTAAAAGCCAACCAAGTTATAAATTGGTAACTCTTTATTGTGCACATATCATATCCCCAACATGTGAGGGAGACAAAAACAAAGTGTCAGCATGAAGGCTTTATATATATATATGTAAGCGTGTGCATGGTATGGTAACTTAGAGAAGGGTGAGATTAGCACAGACAAATTGGAGAAGACTTCATTGTCTTCATGAAGACCTAGACAGATAGAGTTGGAAAGACAAATAGAAGGAAAGAGAACATTCTAGGAAGGGAGAACACACAGAGAGAAGATACAAGGCACAAGGATGATCATCTTGAGCCTGGTGTGCTTGAGAGATAGGCAGAGTAGTGCAGTAGTCAAAGTTCTGGATTATGTAGCCAACAGCCTGGGTCTAGAAATCATTTACTTTCTATATGAAGCTAAGTGAGAAGAGGATAAAACTCTAGGTTTGGAATCAGAAGGATTCCAAGCCCAGTCTCAAACACTGTGTGACCCTGGGTCAGTCACTTAACCATGTTTGACTCAGTTTCCTCATCAGTAAAATGACTTGGAGAAGAAAATGGCCAATCACTCCAGTATCATTGCTAAAAGAATCCTAAACAAGGTCACAGAGAATTGAACAATTGAAATGACTCAACAACAAAAATGACAATGGGAAAATCATGTAAGCTCTTTGCATACCAGTTTGCTTAGTAGTAAAATTAACCAGAATAGCACCCCAAAACACTTTGAGTGCCTCAAATGATAGCAGGACAACACTCTTAAGTATACACAAACCAAATTAAAATGTAATTGTGAAGTATTTCACAAAATAAATAAAAGTTTAATAGAACATAGATGATATTATCTGCTTTTCCAAGTCAATATGTAGCCTAAAGACATCTTTATAATAGTTTAGTAGCCTCTCTATTTGGGTTTGCCACTAACCTAGAGGACCCTCAAAATTACTTGCAGCTCTAAATTTAGATTGACCTGACAAAGCAGAGGTAGTTTTTAGGAAACTAATTGAGAGCAAAATTAAAGAGCCAGATTATGTAGGACTATGAAAGGTAGGAAAAAAAGAAATCTAAAGTTAATGTCAGGATAATGGTTCCCAAATGTTTTGTTTTGGGGGCCCCTTTCCTTTATTAAAAATTGTTGAAGACCCTCCCCCCAGGGCCTTTGTTTGTGTATATTATATATATTTGTATTTGTTGAATTAAAAAGCAAATGGTATTCTGGAGAGCAATTTGGAACTACACCCAAAGAATTATCAAACTGTGCATACCCTTTGACTCAGCAATTTCTACTGGGCTTGTATCCCTAAGAGATCTTAAAGGAGGGAAAAAGACCCACATGTGCAAAAATGTTTATAGAGCCTTTTTTGTAGTGGCAAGAAAATGGAAACTAAATGGATGCTCATCAGTTGGAGAATGGTTGAATAAGTTATAGTATATGAATGTTATGGAATATTATTGTTCTTAAGAAATGATCAGGGGTCAGCTAGGTGGCGCAGTGGATAGAGTACCAGCCTTAAATTCAGGAGGACCTGAGTTCAAATCTGGTCTCAGACACTTATTACTTCCTAGCTGTGTGACCCTGGGCAAGTCACCAGCCTCAGAAAAAAAAAAAAATAAAAATGATCAGCAGGATGATTTCTGAGAGGCCTGGAGAGACTTACATGAACTGATGCTGAGTGAAATGAGCATAACCAGAAGATCATCATACACAGCAACAGCAAGATTATACAATGATCAATTCTGTTGGATGTGGCTCTCTTCAACAAGAGATAATTTAGACCAGTTCCAATCATTCTGTGATTAAGAGAGCCATTTACATCCAGAGAGAGGCCTGTGGGGACTGAGTATGGATCACAACATATAATTTTCACTATTTTTGTTGTTTGCTTGCATTTTTTCTCATTTTTCCTCTTTGATTTGATTTTACTTGTGCAGCAAGATAATTGTATAAATATGTATGCATTCATTGGATTTAATATATATTTCTAACATGTTTGACATATATTGGATTACTTGTCATCTGGGGGTGGGGGTGGAGGAACGGAGGGATTGGAACACAAGGTTTTGCAGGGGTTAATGTTGAAAAATTATCCATGCATATGTTTTGAAAATAAAAATCTTTAATTTAAACTATCAAATGGTATTGATATTACTATGAAAGTAATTCTTACCTTAACAGACTCTCTGAAAGGGGAACCCAGAGCACACTTTGAAAACTACTGTGTTGGGCAATAGGGAGTTCATTTCAGTTCCTGACCACAGAAAAGTCATGATGGAAGTTGTAGATCTATTCAACAGTGATATATAGCCTTGTTTTATACTGAACCAAGACTAAACTAGAATTAAGGAGACTAATGCAAAGATTGCACTAATCAAGATATTGTTAAATTTTCTTTAAATATTTATTTTAAAACCTATAGCATTTTCTGTTTACATGCCATTTTAAAATGTTTTGCAACAGTAGAGATATGTTTCCTTAGAAATCAATGAATCTACATTTTTCTAACATGCCAGATCCTGTGGAAAGCAGTAGGTACAATGTAAGGACAACTATCAGTAAATCTTACTGTTAATTCACAGTCTCTAGGAAGAAGAGCAATAATAAGGAAGGAAGTTAATAAGCATTTATTAAGTTTCTACTATTGTCAGACATTGTGCTAAGTGTTTTACAAACATATCTGTAATGTCTAGGCTAGCTTTCTGGAGGGCCTTAGGGCCAGCCTTGGTCTCAGCAGAATAATCACCAGAAGAAGAGTTAGGAATAAAGTCCAAAGTCTTTATTATCTCCTTCAGTCTCCCAGTCTGAACCAGTCTCCCCTACAGTGCAGGAGGCAGGAGAGCCACCATGAGGATAGTCAAAGATAGAATGTCTCTCTTCCAGTCCATGTTAGCCCTTATATGCCTTATTATAATTACATTATTACAGCATACTGAATATGTATGAAATAGAGAACCATTACATCACCATGCTAACTACTAAGTATATAAGTGAACTAGAGCACAATCATCTCATTAATTCCACTGAATTAACACCTTGTTTCAAGTATACTTCTTCAAAGTTCTACCCTCTACATCTCCCACTTTCTTTTGTTTTAGAACACAGGTGGTCACGTCCTCCCTGACTTCTCAGGAAAAGAGAGGAAAACACCAAAAAAGGAAGGGATCACACCCTCCCTGACATCTCAGGAAGGGAAGTGAAAACACCAAAGGGAAATGGGGAATCAAACCAGATATTGTTAGCAGGTTTCCTCTGGGCTGAAATTGAAGCAGGTATACATAAATCCATCAGCATGGGAGGTATTACATTTATTCAGGCTAATAGTGATGTAGCAAATAACATGAATCAACATGATGATATAACAAACAATATGAATATAGATATCCTTAAGTCCTAGAAGGAGGGTGTATAAATAACTTTCACACACACACACACACACACACACACACACACACACACACCTCCTTCAGCAGCCAAGAAGTAGTCCAAAACTAATCTGTTATCCATCACTTCATGTGTCAGGGAATCCAATGATTCCTACTGGTTTTAAAGTCCTGCAGCAGTCTTATTAACAATTTTTTATGTTCATGAGACAATTGCCATAGTTACCATGCTCTTTCAATGGTGGGAGCAGTCAGCAATGGAACCACCCTATGTTTCTTGGGTCTTTTCTTTTTTTTTCAAGGGTCTTCTCCTTTTCTGTCTTTCTTTGATAGACAAGATGAATATGGCTCATTGGCACCCATCTGATTCCTTCTCCATCTGTAGAGATACAAGCAAACCCTCTCCTCTAAGCAATTAACCTATCTGGTCCCTTCCATTCACTACTTTCTGGATCTCTAAATCTAAAGATAGTGAAGCTGCTCGCACTGGACACTGCCTTTCCAGTGGGTTATAAAACCTGTCTGCTGGAGCCAGTGCATTTTTATAAAAAAAATTTTAAAAATTAATAGTATAAAAAGAGCCAATTCATTAGTGAAGAAACTTATTTTATTAGTACAGACTAGAACCTTCTCTGCAACTTACAGTATTAAGAAGTTGCCTAGAGTGCTCAGAAGTTAAGCAACTTTCTTAGGGACACACAGACAATATATTTTAAAGTTAGGTCTTGAATGAAGTCCTCTTGGTCTCAATGTTGGCTCTGTGTCCACCATGACACATTTCCTCAGGTGAATCACGTAAAGCCACTTTCTTCATTGCTCCCCAATTGTAATCCCTTTCTCCCATCAGATTGCTTCTCGACTGATTGATCATGTCTGATTACTGTACTTCTAAAAACTCTCTGGGTGTAACATGGCTGCCATCATGTTCCAAGTATCTTTTGCCAGGGGCCCTGGACCTGGGCCCCTTTTCCTGTTTCCCTGAGTCAAACTATTTCTGATTCCCAATGGAAGCCTCTGTTGCATTTTGGACATATGGTTTTGGGTCTTGTTCTCCCACTCTGTCTTCTATGCCAACAGTGAATTTTCAATTGTCTTACTTTATACATTGAAAGCATTGATGAGTCTCTCTGGAAGTCCCCTGACAAAAGGGACCCTGTCTTCCCATGTTTGAATCTTGTACCAAAGCCTTGATATAAAAGGTATTTGTGCCCACTGTGGCACATCTAAAAGAACATCCTTGTGTAGTCCTAGTATAATTCTTCCACAAAACTCATTAGCATTTTCTTTAGCAAATTGTTTTATCATAATTTCTGTTGCTGCATTTTCACCAATAGTTTATATGACAGGCATCCCACAAAATCAGCAAAGGGTTCATTTGGACCTTGAGCTATTTTCATGAAGTCTTCCCCTCTATCTTGCCTTCTTGGGAGGGTGCCCCATGCTTTGATAACTGCAGTAGCAATTTGCTCATATGCTGCAATAGGGTTATTAATCTGTGTTAAAGTGTCTGCATGAGGACCTAAACCTGCCAGTTGATCAGAGGTGACTGGTATATTAACTTCAGGTTGCCTATTTCATTGAGCTTATATTCTACAGAGTTCACTATACTCAGAAATCCACAAGTTTTGTCCATGTTCTAAACATGTCCTTGCTATAGATTTCCAATCATTAGAGATTACAACGTCAAAAGCCAAATTCTAAAAAAAAAAAAAAAAGCCAAATTCTCTAATACCATCTTAATAGAAGATGATATAGATCCATAAAGAGTGCAAGCCTTCTTCAGATCGTTGATAATTTCCAAATTAAACGGAGTGTATTTTCTTTTCTTTTCTTTTCTTTTTTTGACCTGAAGAGTCAAAATCTTCAATCAAAGGGTATACTTCTATTTTTATCTTGCCCTTCCTCTTTAGTTTTAATTAGTGCCCCTTGTAATTGTGCCATAGGGGATGGACAAAGCTCCTGCATAGGTGATGCTGACTGAGAAGCACCACACTCCTTAATTTCATCAGAACTATATTTAACTTCTTTCTTGTCCAATTCTTCATGCTTTTCAGCTGCTTTGTCATTATCATTCCCCTCCTCCTCTTTTTTCTTTTCCTTATTCTAATATTTATGTTTAAAGCCAATTGTATTACATTGTATATCTAGAATATTTCTTTAGGAATTGAATTGGGACCATTATCATTGTAATATTCCATTAGTTGCTCTCCCACTAGTTTCCACTTATCTGGCTCTAATTTTTCTTCCTTGGAGAAGCAAGGAGATGTGTACTGTAATGTTTCTAAGAGTTCAATGATCTACTTCCAAGTTACAATCAAACCTTGGTTCTTTATTAGCTTAATTATGCATTCTATATACTTCCCTTGGGGTAGGGAAGGTTCTTTTCTAAGTATTTATTTCATTTCAGTGAAACACTAATTTAGCCTTTACCAAAGTTTTCTGCATGTCTATTTTTGTACTCACCCTATTTCTGGGTCATGGGGACCTCTCCACTGAACTCACAATCGTATTAGTTGAACTGCTGAGTGTAAATACTTAGCCCCATGTTGGCCCCTAAAATATAATATCTGGGCTAACTTTCTGGAGGGCATTGGGGCCAGCCTTGGTTTCAGCAGAATAATTACCAGCAGAATAGTCAGGAATAAAGTCCAAAGTCTTTATTATCTCCTTCAGTCTCCCAGTCTGAACCAGTCTCCCCTACAGTGCAGGAGGCAGGAGAGCCACCATGAGGATAGTCAAAGATAGAATGTCTCTCTTCCAGTCCTTGTTAGCCCTTATATGCCTTATTATAATTACATTATTACAGCATACTGAATATGTATGAAATAGAGAACCATTACATCACCATGCTAAGTACTAAGTATATATGTGAACTAGAGCACAATCATTTCATCAAGTCCACTGAGTTAACACCTTGTTTCAAGTATACTTCTCCAAAGTTCCGCCCTCTACACATATCTTATTTAATCCTCAAAATAAGCCTATTATTTAGGTAGGTAGTATTATTATCATCTCCATTTTATACTTGAGTTTCTGAGGCAGACAGGAATGACTTGCCATACAGCTAGTGAGTGTGTGAAGCTAGATTTGAATTTAGGTCTTCCTGACTCCAGACCCAGAGCTCTATCCACTAAACCACCTAACTATCCTTGTTTAATAATAAAGGCTTCAGGTATTTCATGCTTATATGTACAAATTTTGAATAACAAACAAGGTCTTAATGCAAAGGGAACTATTTTATCTCAAAAACATTAGTGGGATTTCCTGGAATGTGACATGTGGGTAGAATATGGTTATTGAGGAGGCATATTTCATTTTATTCAAAAGAAACATTAAATGAGTGGTAGAGTGACATTATATACTAAGAAGATGTATTTATATGAAATCTGGTACTATGATATGTTATATTAAAAGCAGAGGCAATTTTTAACTTACTTGAATGATAATTTCATTCTTTTATAACACCTGTGGCTACCCCCTCTTACCTATAGGATCTCCAGAATAGCTAGATACCCTGATTTAAGATACTCTGTGTATCCATAGTCACTTAATATGAATGCCTATTCAATGCAAAGGCATTTAGTCATAATAAAAAGATTTTCAATAACAAAATATTTTTGACATTCTTAAGGTAGGACATACATTCCATAAATAAGTAAACAAATAAATAAAGTCTTGTGTCTGTGAGTTTGTGTCTGTGTATGTGTATGTGTATGTGTGTGTTTTGCTGATATGTTCATTTCTTTAGGGCCAGTTCAGCCACTTCAACTTTTATCTGCTAGGGTATAGTGACTAAAATCTGTCCTTCATAAAAGGTCAGGCTGACAATTCTTTTCAGAGCTACCACACCCAGTTAACAAAAGCCAGGCAGAGTGCCTCAAACTAAAATTAAGTTTTTCTTTTCAGCTCTTTTGTCTGGTCAGGAAGAGAGCAAAGCCTTCTGTTAAAGATAGCTATCTAGTTTATTGTTCATACCATCTGACATTCCCAAGAATCTCTCCGGCTTAGTTAAACTAAATTAGAGGCAGGGTCAAAGGTAAAGAGAGCTAAAGAATGGAAGTCAGTGGTTTCCACCCACCTAGCCTGAATTTATTTTTGTTATGCATCTGTCTGTAGTAAAGCCTTCTTTGGTGATATATTTTGGCAACAAATGTCTTCAGTCCCACCACACTTTAAAAGATGGAAGAATTGACAAAAAGAACTGGTGACTGTCATCCCTAACCAAGAAGGAGGAACTGGTTATAGAATAATAAAAATTATGGAAATTTGGAGAAAACATGAAAAATGTTATCTTAGATTTTATCTAGATGGTTTTTTCCATCTTCATTGCAAGATGTCTATGTACATGATGAGTTCACAAATCCATTGAGGAGTTGAAGAAGAAAATCACAAGAGAAAATAAAATACTTTTTAAAGTAAAAATAATTACTGAAAGAATTGATGCTAGAATAAAAATGATTCTCCCAAAATTCAAAAAGAAATAATTTTATCATCAATAAAAAAAGAAAAAATCAATAGAAGTAAACAACAATAAACTTGTTATGATAGAAAAACTAATTGCAGACCACAAGGACCATTTGGAAAATAGACTTAGGAAATTATTGAAGTATTAAAAAAAAAAAAAAAAAGGAAAAACATGCAGAATCAATTCATAGACTTGAGAATCATATATTTCCTCATTATGGTTCTCAAATTTATCAATTGATTCTGAATGACTAAGAGTCAATCCCTTTACACATTATAGTTAAAATCTGACACTATAATGGCAAGGAAAAGATCCTGTAGACTGCAAAAAGAAACACAACTAAGAGAATTCATCTAAATCCTCTTCAAAAATAATTTACTAAGCACCTACTATGTTCCAGGTCCTAGAAATATGAAGACATAAATGATATTCTCTGCCCTCAAGGAATTTGCTTTGTACTAGGTAGAGACAGGGATGGAAATCAGCAGTACAAAATATATGCAAAATAAATTAAAAAGCAATATTATAGGGGCTAAGGAGAATTCTGTCATGGAAGTTCAGGAGGCTAGAGCTGGCTCTTTAGATTTGAGAATAATCACATAGAGATGATAATTAAATTCATGTGAGCTGATGAGGTCACTTAACAAAAGAGTGTTGAGAAGAAAGGACCTAGGGCAGAGGTTTGGGGCATACAAATAGTAAGAGGATAAGACATGGGTGATTTTCTTTCTTCTTTTCTTTTCTTTTTTTCTTTTCTTTCTTTTGGTTTTTTGGGTTTTGGTTTCTGGTTTCTTTTTTTTTTTTAAGTTTTTAACATTTACTTTTATAAGATTTGATTTCCAATTTTTTTCTCCCTCTCCCTTCTCCTCTCCCCTCCTCCTTTTTCTTCTTTCCAACCTAGCAAGTAATTCGAGATGGATTATATATATATAAAATCATATTAAACTTATTTCCACATTAGTCATATTGTGAAAGAAGAATCGTAACAAAAGGGAAAAATTACAAGAAAGAAAAAAAGTGAAAATAGTATGTTTCAATCTGTATTCAGGCTCCATAGTTCTTTCTCTGAAGGTGGATAGCATTTTCCATCACGAGTCTTTTGGAATTGTATTAAATTATTGTATTGTGAAGTAAGTTTATCAAAGTTGATTATCTGCATAATGTTACTATTACTATGTACAATGTTCTGCTGGTTCTACTCACTTCATTAAGCATCAGTCATGTAAGTCTTTCCAGGCTTTCCTGAAATCCACCTGTTCATCATTTCTTATAAAACAATAGTATTCCATTACATACATATATCACAATTTGTTTGGCCATTCCCCAATTGACAGGCATCCCTTGATTTCCAATTCTTTGCCACCACAAAGAGAAGTAGGAAGAGAACTAAGAGAACAATGTCACCAAAACACACAGGGCAGAGTATTCAAGAGAAGAAAGTTGTGGTGGTGTCAAATATTGAAATGAGATCAAGAAGGACGAGGAAAGAGTCCCTATGTATGCCAAATCGTATTCATTTTGGGGGACTAGACAAACCAATTAATCAAGGATTTTAACCTAGTGCTACCAGACATAGTACATTCTCTTGTGTATATGAAGCAACAAGATGCAGAAGATAAGAGTTCTGGACTTCTATTCAAGAAATCTTGAGTTCAAATTCTGATTTAGAGCTTACTAGCTTTATGACTCTAGGCAAGTCACTTAACCTCTTAAAGCCTTAATTTCCTAATTTGCATTTTATGTTCCTAATTTGTAAAGAGTATATAGCACCTACTTCATTGGGTTGATATAAGAATAAACACATGTAAGGTGCTTTGCAAGTATTAAAGCTAGTTATTATTATTGTGGTAGGAATGGCATCCATTTTACATAGGCAAGGCTTATTTTCTTTTAAGAAGGGAAATGGATTTGGTCATTTTCAGAGAGTAAGGCTTGAACCTTGGTTTGACTTCCTTGTTACTGATAAGGCATAAAAACATCAATCTATGGGAAGATAGTACTCCTGAGTTTTGGCAGATTCCTCTCCTCTGACCTACTATAGTCCTACTGCTACTTGGATTCAAGTCTTCTGTACCTCTGACTAATAATTAGATATGTGATTTGCACTCAAGCCACTTACCCATTTATCCAATGCTTTCTACTATCTCTGAGACTTTTAGTTGCAGACAAGGCACCTGCAGTGACATAAGAAATTTCCTCATCTGGAAGTTTCCAATACCACTGAGATCACAACCTTTATCCCCTAGTAAATTTATTTTTATTTGAAGTTCATATGATCCATATGTGTTTCTTTGCATTGCAATCCTAAACCTGAACCACTGGATGGGCTTAAGCTAGGAGTAGCCCAAACATCACTTGTGCTTAATATGTTAAAAAGAAATGAATATAAAGAATAGAGAACTTCTAGCCTTGAAGTGACAAAGATACATGTTCATTTTCTACATAAGAAATGCATGACCTAAGTGACCATGGGCTAATCATCAAATCTCTCTGTGTCTCCAAGTAACTTCAGACATCAATAAGTAGATAGGTTGCTGCCCTGCCTGAGAGAAGGGAGTTTCCACACCAGAAGTTTCTTACACTGATGAAATCACAAGCCTAGATCAAAAACAAACATTGTGTGATCATATTCATTAGATCTTTGTTTTCCTTTTAATGTTGGTTGGCATATAGCCATTGTCATATTGATGAGGACAAAAATGAGGCTCAAAGGGAAAGATGGTTCAATGCTTCCTTTTCCTCCTAAGTACCAAGGCTGGGTCCATTAGCGAATGATTCGCTACTCAATGCTGTGTTAAAACAAAATCTTTATTGATTAGTAAAGGATAGGCAGGCAATTGGCTTCCAGGGAGAAAGGCCAGACTGCCTGAAAGGGGACGCTGCAGTAAAGTGAAGGGCACAAAGCAGAGAAAAGCCTAGTGCAAGTAATAGAATTTTGGAGATTCATTTTATACACAATCAGGGTCATAAAACAAAGTCTGTATTTGAAAAGGACTTTTCTGCTTCCTTCGGATATAGAGATGTTTGTATATCAAAAAGGTTCCTGAGAGACTTGTAAATAAGACAAGAATTTCTCTTAAGGATGTAAAATTCTGTTAATCATTTGTGTCTCAGAATATCTCCTTTAACCTCTTCTAAGACAGGAATTTGTTTGTTAATTATTTGCATGCTGGGGTATCTCTTTTGACTTCTTCAATATCATCAATGCTTCATGAGTGATAAGTATGTATGTGCAGGGCAAAAAGTGGAGCAGACCAAGAATGAACTATAAGGAGAAAATGTACTGAAAGGAAGAGGAAAAGGAGCAGTTGATATTGAACTAAGTCTTGCTGATATCAGTTTTGCCAAAGTTCCAAGTACCTTAATGCATTGTACATCTCTTCTCTTCTCTCTTCTCTTTTTCTTCTTCCCGCCTTCATTTCTCTTCTTTCTTTCCATCTCTCTTCCTTCCTTCCTCCCTCCTTCCCTCTCTCTTTCTTTCCCTTTTCTTCCTTCCTTCCTTTCTTCCTCTCTCCCTTTCTAATAAATAACATAAAAATAAATAAGATATATTTATATATAATATATTAATAAAAATAGTATAAAAATAATAATAGAATAATAAATAGATTTTAAACATCTATTTTAGTTTGTCCTTTAAATTCTTAGCTATAAAAACTGGAAGGGATCCTACAAAATATTTAGTCTAACCCTTAATTTTAATATTGTGTCAATTGAGGCCCAAATAGGTCTACTGACTTGCCCAAGTACATGCAGAAGATAACTAGATAGTCCATTACTTGAATAGAGATTATAGACTTTAGCTGAAGGGATTTTTTCATAGCCATGAGGATTCTGGCATCATTCAGATCCAATAACCCTTTAAAGGAATCTGAATTTCCCATCTGGGAAGTTTTCATTGATCAGATTAGTTGTAAGATACAGCTACTAAAAGTTCATTTCAATTTGTCCTAAAACTCATAGAATGGTAGAATTAGAATGGTTATTACAAGATCAGACTGTCCCATTCCCTCATTTTTCCAGAACTCATCTCACAGAAGCCAAGTAGAAGACAGAATTAGGATTTGAATCTAGATCTTCTAACTCCCATTCCAGGGGACAACATTGCTCATAAAGTTATTCTATAGCTGTGTGTGAAAAAGGCCTCCAGTCAAAATGCTATATCACAAGTATGCTGACCCTTGAGTCAAGTTTAATGGGAGAAAGGAAAGATTTTTTGGAAAAATATTTTCAGGCTGAGACTAACACTCAACTCATCCCTTGGGCATGGCTGCTTTTAACTGTTTTTTTTTTTTTTTTTTCTTCACAAGCTTCAAGAATTCTGATGTTTCTGATTAAGTCTACTGAATAAAAAAAAATAAAATAAAAAAAAAACAATGCTCAAATGGCCCCTGTTTTTAGCACAGACTTCAGGACAGGCAATATTGCTGCTTAGGAAATAGGGGATTAGAGAAGAGGGAGTCATTTTATGTAGAATCTGCAACTTCCCACTGGCTTTCCATATGAGTAGAGAACTCAGTTCCTTTTAAGTGCACTATTTTGTTGGTTGAAAAAAAAAATCAAGGGCAATAAAAAACACTTAATCATGATGAATACACACTGCCCCTGGTGAAAAACAAAGATTACTGAGGACTTCAAGGAGGCAGGAGAAAAATGAATTCCAATGATGATGTGACTTAAGTACTCCTTCCAAGCCTTCCATCTGAGAATTCCAAAGCTTTTAGCAATGTCTATAAGGTGTTTGACCTTGAAGCCCAGTCAGAAATGGTGAAGCAGAGTTGGCTAAATGCCTTATTCTCGTTGGGAACGAACAGTTTCTGCAAAGGAGCTAGGCTTAATATCCTCACGTTTTGTTTTTCACTCTTCTGCCCTCCCAGCTGGAAGGAGAAGAAAGATGGCTAAGACTGAAGAAATGACTGACAACAGTTAACCTTCAAACCAGAGCCATAACAATGGCGGGGCAACTTGTCTTTGTCCCAGGACACTAAAATTTAAAGGGTGCTAACAGCTGGTAGAAACAACTGGGATCAACACCTAGTTGGAGAACATTAATTGAAATAATTACTATTTGCTGTGTTTTTATCCCTTAGAAGCTTCACCTAGGGGGAGACACTTTATCTCCTAGCTCTTTGCCACCTTCTTTTTCCTCCCAATAGACTCATAGTCTCTATTCATAAGGATTGGTGAACTTGATTGTATCTCTTCCTTTCCCACACAAAACAGTGTTTTAGGGTCTCTTGCTTCCTTTGTGGGATTTACATTCTGAAATCAGAGGTCTGCCTTTTCCCTTCCCCAATATGCCAGTGCTCAACTGCACTTGTCTTTAAAAGGTGGTTTGAAGGTAAGTTAGAGCCACCTGCCATAAGTGACATGTGTACCATTTATCTACTTATGGCTCTGTTCCAAACCGTGGTAACTTGCCTCCATTCATCTAGGTAGAGAATAATGTAGGCAGAATAGGGAAGGGGAGCTTTTAGGCTGCAGAGCAGAAGAGAATTATCCCTGAAAGATCCTTCTTCAATGTTTTGGCATGGCATGGAAGAGAAAGACTGTGCCTTCTTGCAGTCTGATAGTGGAACCCAAATTTTGCTTACCTACCAAGCTGAGAAGGTTTTAGGTATGTCTCTCTTAAATATGCCATTCTTCCAAGGACCAGGCTAGTTCTTTTCATAGATGATCCAGGAGCTAGAACTCTGGGCTTGGAGTCAATCAGTAATGAATTTTTCAGGCACAACTCTTAGAGATCCTTTACTAAACTACAGAAGGGCTATAATTTGCTAGTGTAGGTGGCAGGAAATACATTGACAAAAGTGACAGATCCTTGAAAATTAAAGTGATACTAATAAATTTTGTTATTGAGTTGTTTTAGCTATGCCCCATTTGGGACTTTCTTGGCAAAGATGGAGTAGCTTGCCATTTCCTTCTCCAGCTCATTGTACAGATGAGGAAACTGAGGCAAACAAGATTAAGTGACTTGCCCAGGGTCACACAGTAAGAATCTGAGGTAAGATTTGAATTCAGGAAGATGAGACACTTAACTATGCTACTAATAAATAAATATGCTCAAGTACATTATTTTGCATTGTTCCTGCTCACCCGAATTTGTCAGGATACAATGTATTTTCTAGCCACTATGTCTTTGCTCACATCATACTTCATTACTGAAATGTTATCTTCTTATCTCTGTTGGAATTCTACCTATCCTTAAAGACTTGCAACATTTTAAAACTGATAATTTAGCCCCCACATTTTACAGATGAGAAGACAGAGGGCTAGATAGGGTATTACCCAAGAACATGCTCCTAGCAGGTGGTAAGGCTTATCTCCTGATTCTCTGTTCTTTTTCCCCCCACAAATGAATATTACATGAAATAACAACACATGCTTCTCTTTAGTTTTTTCCTGAGGTCATTTGTTGGGTCTTTGTTGTTGTTGTTTGGTTGGAACATATGATTTTATCAACAGAGAACTCTTGGTAGGAAACTCCCTCCACTGAGATGGGTAGAAATTATCTGTATCTTAGAACCTTAGAAAGTTGCCAAGGACATTGGACACATATAACATCAGTGTAACTAATTTGGTTTTTTAAAGTAATAACATCACAATTCTGTATCACATCATGGGTTTATAACAGGCGTCCTTCTCAACAACAATGAGCAGAACCAAAAAGATATTGTATACAGCAACAGAAATATTGTTTTAAGAATAACTTTCAATGCCATCTGCATCCAAACTATAGAAAATGAATATGGACCAAAGCATAGTATTTTCACCTTTTTGATTGTTTTTTCTTTCTCATGGTTTTCCCCTTTTGGTCTGATTTTTTCTTGCACAACACGACAAATATGGAAATAAGTTTGAAAGAATTGTATATATTTAACCTCTATCAGATTGCTTGCTATCTTGGGAAGAGGAGAGATAAGGGAGGGAAGGAGAAAATTTTGGAACATAAAGTCTTACAAAAATGAATGTTGAAAACTATTTTTACATGTATTTGGAAAAATAAAATACTATTGAAAGAAAAAAAATCAACCATTCATAAGGCAGTATTTATGTTTTTTTTTAAATTACTTTTAGAGAATGTCATTTTGACTATTATAAATACACAAATTAACCATAAAGAACATATGAACAAAATTACTATCTGCAAATGGATATAGATATAGAGAAATAGAAATAAGTGTAGAATAATTTCACAATATGTATATATAGACTTAAATACATATACATACATATAGGTGCACTCACACATGTATATACATACATACTTATATGTATTCAATGGCAGATATCTCTAGAGTGGGGGGAGGGAAGAAAAATAATATGATAACTATTATATATTTAAATGAATAGCAAGTTGTATATAACAGATTTGCAGTCTCATGTATAATCATCTTTTTTATTATGCTACATTATGGAAATATTTATTTTATTCCACAAAAAAATTTAAATTTAAAAATAAAGAAAAAAGAACACACTAGGCATTTAACACATGTTGAAATAAATGTAATTTTAAAAACTTACTAGCAACATGCCCCTTGATACACTTAACCTCCTGTTCTTTAACTTAAGCCTCAGTTCCTTTATCTGTTAACTGGAGGGGTCAGCCTCCACAGTCTCTATGATTTCATTAAGTCTCTAAGATATAGAGTAAAATTATTTTTCTTATTTTGTAGATAACTGTAGAGTACATAGAGATAGTAAGAGGGACCAGATAGTAACACAGGAGAAGGTTGGAATGTAGAGATATCAGATGAATGCCAGGCAAAATTGCTTCATCTTTATCCTAAAGGCAATAGAGAACTTCTGAAGATTTTTGAGTGACTAATGACATGAATCTTGTTGGGTTTTATTTTTTTGTTTTTGCTTTTTGCATTTTAACTATGTTACTTTGATCAAATTCTCTAGACCTCAGTTTCCTCATTTGTAAAATGAGGGAGCTGAATTCGCCATTATCTTTTTCCTTTAAGCAGATTTATGCAAAAGGATGTTAGTCTGGCAAGAGACTGGTATAGCACTTAGATGTGAGAAGCACCAATGATCTCTCAGATATGTTGGGAGTTAATGTGTTTGGGGAGTTTTGCTAAACTAAAAACCCAACACCCATAGTGTCTCATGTCCACTGAGGCGTAAACACTCCAATATGGACCCATATCCATATTGAAGGTGCATGTGCGTGCATGCACACACATACACACAGAGAGAGCAAAAAATGACTCACCTTGGCTCTGTGCGTGGGGGGCCGACTCCTCGGCTTCCTCCCCAGGGTGACTCATTGGCCGTGTTCCTGCAAAAAGCTATTCCATCACTCTCCCAGAGGAGGCCAAATGTCATAACAGAGAATGAGACTGCCAGTAACAAGGGGACCCAAAGAGGAAGAGCAGGGAAAAGTGTGTGTGTGTGTGTGTGTGTGTGTGTGTGTGTGTGTGTGTAAGAGAGGTCTGGAATTTCTAAAGAGAGACTCATGTTACCAAAATGAAGGGCAAACAAAAGAGAGCTCCCTGCCTCATTTCTTCTTATGCCCCCTTGTACTCCCCTTTCCTTACCTTCTTTCCTTTATCTGGTTTCCCATGTATCTCCTTTATTTCTAGTCCTAGAAGATCAGTGGGTGGCAGTTTAACAGTGCACATCCCATGATGTCACCTAGCAACCTGATGTTCATAAATAGCAACAATCATCTCTGTCTCCAAAAGATGGCTAAAACTTTTTTTTTTTTGAAAGACATCAGGAAAAATATTTAACTCTATTCCAGGACTAGAGTATGAGATCTTCCCTCCTTTTCCTGCTCTCCACTCCCTTCAACTGGACCTCCCATTACTTCCCTTGTTAATACTTTCAGGGTTTTCTGCACATTTATGTCCCCAAGGCCATATCTAAACCAGCCATCATTTTCTAATGTTTAATATTAATTAAGAAAAAAACTCAGATTGCAACCTCTATTCTCTTCATACATACCTCAACTCCCACTCCAACCTAGGTCTTCTTAATACTTAAAAAACAAAAGATGCAAGTCTGGACGGGATCTCAAAAAGTCACAGTGCCTGACACATAGTAGATGCTTACTTTTGTTCACATGCAACCATCTTTTTTTTTTTTTAATTACACTATGTTATGTAAATGCGTGTTTTATTCCATTAATTAAAAATTAATTAAATAAAAAATTTTAAATGCCTATTCCCTTTGCTTTCAAGTAGGTTTTGTTCATCCAACATGAACCTATTTAGCAATTATGTACATACTATTAGATTAGGCTTAAGGAACATACTTAAACTGAACAGCTTGAACTTTTGTATACTATCAGATGAGAACAGGGGCTCTCAGGATTTAGAGCTGGAAGAGATATTAGAGATCACCTCACCTCAATGCTTCATTTTCAGACCTTTCCAAGGAATAGTCATAGAACAAGGGTTTAAAAAAAAACTGATGGATTCTCCACATTCTTCTTCATTATCCTCATGATATCAAGAGAATTCAAGGAAAGACTCTCCTTGTTGGTTGGAATTCTATCCCCCTCCCCCACTGTGGAGAACTCATGGGAAGACATAAGAGGCTGTTGTCCAGGACTTCAAGTGTTGTCTGTAACTTTGAATGAAGTATTCATAAGGTTCACATAAAATCCATAAGATCACAGATTCACTGAAGTGATGGAATCCTTGAAAGATTATGTTCTTGGAAATCAAAAATCTATGATTTCATCAATATAGGTTCTTCTTCCACCAATGTAGATCATGACTACTTTGGGCTCTAGGAAGTAGTTTTTGCAAGTTGGTATAGCTGAAAAGCAAAGTAGCACCTTTAATTTAGTGTCCAACTTTCTGATGGTAAGCTTCTCTTGTATTCAGCTCGAGGCTTTTTCCTATGGAATAGAGTTCAATACAATCAGTTGCTAGACCTACACAAGACTTGATCTTTGTTTCTTGCTACCAAAAGCCAGTGAGAATCAGAGAATCTAAGATGCTAGAAAGAGACCTGAAATCTCATAGTTCTCTTACCCACTAAAAAGTTATAGTAAATAAACTGGTCAGGGCCTTTCTTGTTGTTTCAAAGATTTCTCTATCTCTGCCTCTGTCTCTGCTTCTCTCTTTGTCTGTCTGTTCACTCTCTGCAGTTATACTTTACATATCTCAAACATTTATAGACAATGCCTTAATTCAATGACTCCTATTTCATTGACAGAACACACACACACACACACACACACACACACACACACACCACATCTTTAATAGCATCCTTTCCACTGGCTCTGTCCTTTCTACCTAAAAACATCTCAGGTATATAATCCTAGGAGAAAGGACAACAAAGTGTCATCAATAAAGAAGTGCAAAGCACAAACTACAAAACACAAGATTTATAGACCTGAAGTCCCCACCCCTTGACCTTTTCTCTTATTGACTAGCAAGTTCTAATTTACCTAGAGAGTAAATATTGAGCTCAGAATATACTTTATCTCTTAGGTATTTAAATACTAATGAAAATGTAAGGAAAAAGAGGAAGATTTGAGAGAAATATTTTTTTAGCTAAGATAATGGAATACCTGCAGCTTTTAGCTATAGATCAGCTTGTTATGGTAAAGTCTCAAGACCATATTCCCCTGAGAGGTCTTCACTCAGTTTATCTCAAACACCATCCAGATACCATCCAATTCCTCTCCTCTGCTTCACTGCCAAATATCTTTTAAAAGCTATTTATCTCTGGTATGTCCAATTCCTCACAAAATGCTCAGATCCATTCAAGCTAGCATCCATTCCTATCATTCTACTGATACTTCTCTCTCAAAAGTCATCAACAGGTCTCTGTGTATTTTAGTTGTCTTTGGAGACAAATTCCCCCACTAGGTCATACAAACTATTAGAACAGGGACATGTACTTTATATAAACTTTATACTTTTCCTATAGCCCTCAATTCCTGGTAGGCATTTAATAAATATTGGTTGAATTGAATTAAATAAACATGTACTCTAATGGATCACTTTTCTAAGAGTATATCCTACTTGAGAGATGAGAAGATAGAAAGGGCAATACCTAACACAAATCACTTATGGTGGAATTTCAGGTGGTACAAGAACAGTGGATGAAACATTAAAACCTTCTTAATATCATGGCATAAGGCTGAGTGTACACTCTGCTTCTTTGCTGGACCAGCCCAGACAAAACACTTATTCTTCAAACCAAAGGATAATACTTTAAACTGTTGGTCAGCTCATTACCCATTTTGACTATTAAATCTTTTTTTTTTCTGTCATATTTGTCCCAGCATTTCTCCAGATTATATTTATACATTTCATTATTCCTTTTTAGGCATTCTCCCATGAACTTTACCCCTGAACTTCATTCAGTTTTACCTTGACTTTTTATCCAGGTAGCTAAAGTGGTCCAGTAGATAGAGTGTAAAAGCTGGAGTTAGGAAGACTCCTCTTTCTAAGTTTAAACCTGGCTTCAGATACTTACTAGTTGTGACCTTGGGTAAGTCACTTAACCCTGTTTGCTTCAGTTCTCTCATCTGTAAAATGAGCTGGAGAAGGAAATGGCCAATCATTGCTGTATTTTTGCCAAGAAAACCACCCCCCAAAAGAGTCAGACACAACTGAAAATGGCTTACTTATCTATTTTACCAAGGTTAGGGTGAAGAAAAGAAGAGGAGGAGAGAGGAATAGAATGATGATCTTGTTCTGCAAATATTTAAAGGACTCACATGTGGGAAAGGAATTAAATTTATTCGGTGTCACTCCATTAGGAAGAAACAGGGCCAGAGCTGTACCTTGGAATTTCTGCAACTGAAAAAAAAATATCACTACAAACTATTCTTAGGACAAATAAAGGGAGAGGAACTTAGGGAGGAGAACATAAAGTATAGTCAGGGAGAAGTTCCCCTTGAATGCTGGAAGCATCCCATTGTAAAGATTTATTCTTGCTAAGTAGGTAGTAAGTCCTGTTGTTTTTATGTTGGTAGACTACAAGTATTGTGTCCTCTTCTTTTGACACCCAGGAGGAAAAAAGTCTAGTCAATTTGCCCTAGTTTTGTCTCTGCTTAGGATCAAAAAGTGAAAGGTATAGGGAAAGAAATTTCCACTATGAGGAATAACTTCTATTTATTAATAACTTCTATTTATTAAAGTTGGTAAAATAAAAAAGAAAATTAATTTTAGAAGATCGAATGAATTGACTTGTTGGTAATAAGCCCTCATCAGAGGAAGCATAAGGGATGTTACAAATATATATTAGATGAGACATTAGACATTAGATCAATCTTGAAACAGTGGAGAGGACACTGGAACTTCTCTGAAGTTTCTTCCAGATCTAAGTATATGATTTTATGGCCTTTCCCTTTTCCCTCCCAAATCTGAGACTGTGAATTCTGGCTACAACATCCAGCGCACTGACTGACAGTTTTCTGTTACATCAAGCCTGGTATCTTAATAAGATCAAGTACACACATGAATCAATTCATTTCATTTGGTTCCTTTACTATAGACTGTCTCACAGCCCTAGCCAACTTTTTGTTGTGACTCCATACCATTGTTCACCTTAAGGGAGAACAGGTAAATAGTTGTGAATGTATCTTTCAATTCAATTCAACTCAATAAACATTTACTATTTCTTTGTATTAGTTACTATGTAAGTATTGGGTACAAAAAATAAATCATCTCTACTCTCAAGCTTACAATCTAATGGGGAAGAGACAACATACAAACACATATATGTATAAAGTAAGTATGTACAGGATAAATGGGAAATGACTAAGTTAGAAAAGTTAGAAGTGAGAGGGTTTGGGAAAGGCTTCCCAAAGATAGGATTTTAGTTGGGACTTAAAGGAAGCCAAGAAGATCTGTGTAAATTCACTAATGAAAAATCATAAGATTCCACAGAATACCTCTCCAGGACAGAACAATCACCTGAAATCTCACCACACTTAATTTTTGCCTCCACTTCTCCAAGGCACATCACACCCCAAGATGTCTTCTTGTCCATTGGCCCTTTCAGCTTCCTTTTATATCTTGTCTTCCTCCAATAGACTTTAAGGTCTTTGTGGGCAAGAATTGTCTTTCTTTTATCTTATTTATATCCTAGCCCTTAGCACATAGTTGGTACTTAATAAATGAGCATCTCTTCTCCCTTACTGCTTAGCTGGATACTAAACTTGGTACAGACGCTTAAGCTATTGACTCCTCCAGCACTTCTTATCCAGAATGTGGTCCCTTTAATCAAAGCCAAATACTGAAATAGGTTTGACTCTCATCTCTAAAAGAAAAGAATGAATGCTGAGATTGTGAGTTGGGGGAAGGGGTGGTAAATAGAATGGAAGTAACAGGGGCTTCAGTTTCTCTTCTCATAGCTCAGATACCCATATTCTAATTTGCCTTTTCTGGGTGTGTGACAGTCATTCTGGCAAGCTTATTCATTCAAGGTTTCCATTCTCTCATTGTTCTTCCATCTCACATCATCCACTAGATGCTCTAGTTAATTTCCTGGTTGGTGGAATGGGAGCTAAGGGACCCTAAAACAGGCAAAAGGTGAGGACAAAAAAGGCAAGATGGTGGAGATCAATATGTTAGGGCCAGGGCTTGGCATGGAGTTGAAGAGGACCCATTGCCATTAATAGAGATATAGTGACAAGTAATGGCTACAGTGCTGGATTGAGTCAGGAAGATCTGAATTCAAATCCCTCCCCTCGTACTAAATAGCTATGTCACCACAAGCAAATCACTTAATCTCTAAGACTCTAGGTTATAAAACAGGGAATATAATAACAATGATCTAAAAAAGTCGTTTCAAGGAAAATGATATAAAAAGATGTAAAGTACTTTGCAAAATTTAAAGTTATTTAAATGCCAGTTGTTCTTAAGGCCAGTGATTTGATTGCTGAGAGGCTGCAGTAGCAACAGAATTAGGGTAGAAGTCCCAGGTCTGAGCTAGGCAGAGAGGTGTGTGGGAGGCAGGCTGGCTGGTTGGCAAAAAAAAAATGTTGAGTAGAAACAGCTTCAGTGCTGGGACTATGGCCAAGCTGAGATCTCTGACCAGGGCCAAGGGTAGGAGGTGAATGGGTTCTTGGCTGCCCAATAAGTGCTGGTGGTAGCACCATGTCCACAAATTGTGAGTCTAAGTCTGATTTAGGAAACAGGAGCCCCCTTGGCCAGCACTAGGATTTTGGACTATAATTCAGGGTCACTGGGGGACAGGAGCTCTAACTGCCAGCCCCTTGTTCCTAATCCTACAAAGCCAAGTGCCAGGCCACACAGGAACATGGAGGACTAGATTGAGTGATTTGGGGAGGGAAAAGGAGGGAAGGGGAGGTGAAGAAAACTGAGATTAATGAATGATAGCTACTTTGATAAACCTAGTCATTCTTAGCTATTTTTAACAATGGAGGAAATAGTTAAATAATTGAACAACAACAACAAAAATAGTACCTCTAAATTAAAACAAATTTTGACTTGGTTTTGTATCCTTGTTGACTAGTTCAGGCCTTAACAAAGATCAGAAGAGTGAGTGTGTGTGTGTGTGTGGGGGGGTCAATATAAGAAGGATCACACATTTTCTACAGTATGGATAATTTATGTGCAGATAATGCAGAATTTATTGGGATAAAAAGCACAAAGGGAAACAGATGCCCTTAAGGTATAAAAGGAAGCTTTGCTTGTGGGTGTGAGGGGGTGTTTGGGAGAGAGAAAGAGAATGAGAAAGATTGCTGTTTTTATATTTCAAAGAAGTCCTTGGAAATTGTCCCTCTCCCCTCCCAGCACCCACTCCCACCCCAGCCCATCCACATCATTCACGACCTTTCTAATTTTGGTTTTCTCCTCTGGCCATGACAATGGCAAGAAGTGGGATTGCTCTGAAAAAGGTACATACATTTTCCACCTCAAGTTCTCCAAATGTAACTGTACCTCAGGATGCTATTATTAGATGATGAGTCAGTATGTTTCAGAGGTAGCAGAGACCAGGGTTGAATTAACTCTGAAGTTGGCTTCAATCCTAATGGTATCACTGACAGACTCCCAACCCCCCACCTCAACCAACTCACTTTAGAGATCAATTGCCTTGATTTACCAGTTTTCCGGCAGGCTGAGATAGTTATGCTTCTTTATTACATGCCTCAGAGATGTTGCAGATGTTAAGGGATATCGTAGTCATTCTCCTTCTTCTCGATGATCCTTAAATTACTAAAGAACTCGATCATAATGTTTGCCTTGTGGTGTTTAGAGATGTATTTATGTTGTGGGGATGTTACTGTCCTGGTCAGTAAGAAAATTTATGGACTGAGGAGGCTGATCCCTGACTTAAAGGACTTTCTAATACTTTAAAGAGAATGGCAAAGTTGAAAAGTTTGTATAATTTCAGTATCACAATGTTTTAGAGAAACAGGTGATGAAAATTCCATTTTAAACGACCTATTCATAATGAAATGGTATTTTTGTTTGATTCATTCTGTTTCTATATCAAACCCCTCCTTTGACATGATCAAAGATGGACTGTCTTGAACTGAATTATACTTTGCTAATGAGGAATGTTTGGGTAATGAGTAATGTTTCTAATAAAGAACAAAAAAAATCTATAAGAATATACACACATGTTATTGGCCTAAGGAGAAGGAAATGGCAAACCACTCTAGCATCTTTGCCAAGAAAACCCCAAATGGGGTCAGGAAGAGTCAGGCATGGCTGAAATGACTGAACAACAATAGGCCTGAGGCCAGAGATCTGGCAAAGTTAAATATGATGTCATTTCAGGACTAGAGCCTCCTAGAACTCTCTCCCGAGCAGAATGGCAGTTCACTTCTGTCACTTGTCATTGGTTTCTTTTAATTCCTTTAGAAAGGCTCAGCTAGGCTGCCTAGTATTTGTTCAGATATAGAGTGTAGGTATAGAGCACAGGTGTCAAGCAAAGCATCCGGTGCACAAAATAAACAAAAAATGCAATAAAACATAGTTGATGTTAATTGGTGGTTTTCTAAGTCAATATGTCACACCTGCTGTGTTTTAAGTTTGACACTACCACTGCTATAAAGGACTTACAACAGGCCTTAGGACTTAATTATAATTTTTGAGGCTAAGAACATCTTGCTTATGGGTATAAACTCTTTGGACTACATTCTCCAGAAGTCTCAGAGTGAGCCTAAAATATGGGGTGTCACCAGGGGAAGGTTCTGAGTGGTAAAGTGTTCTAGAAGGCATTTATGGGGCACCCATAAATGCAAAAATGAATTGTTTGGGAGCTTGGGTTATGAGTTGCACAAGACTACCTCCCAGAGAAGCTGCATTGAACTTGGTAGTCCACAGGGCTGCTACATGTACAAAATATTAACCATCAGTATATTAGGATCAACTCTTCCCCCTTTAACTCTGGGAGTACAGGGTGATTTTCCAAAGTAGGATGAATATGAAGAATTAATTCTTCATTTTCTTCACAGAATAATCTGAGCCCAGAAAATAACTCACAAGTCATCATAGCTCTACTCCACATAAAATTTCAGCTCTAATCTACTTCAAGGGATTCAGAGCACACAGTAACAGGCTGGCAGTGGGAACATACCTTTAATTTCACCCCTTTTCACACTTAATCTACAGGATTTAAGTCTCTGGGTAGTTAATAGAAGTCACCATTCTTCTCTCAGTTCTCTCAGTAAGAAACATAAATGGTGTTACTTCTAAGTATCACTAAGTTAAGTTATCAAATTAATTGAAGAATTAAATCATTCCAAATCATTTGTGAGAAAATGGTGCAATGGATTGAGACCTGACTTTAGACTCAAGTTTATGTCCATGTATACCATGTGACAATGAGCAAGCAACTTAAGTGGAGAGACTTTTCATACCAAAAGTTCACCACAATAATTAAATCAAAAAATGAGACCAAAACAAGTGAAACACCCTAAGTCTTTTAAAGGTTATTGGTACTGCTATATATTACAGGTTTTCTTTTCAGTAAAAGGAAGTGTCTCTAACTTACTAAATGGAGAATTTGATTAATTTAGCCATATAAATTAGCACTTGAAATTATAAATATTTTTTACTATATTACATTGGCTTATTTATTGCTCCTCACACATGATCTGACCTGTTCCTTGAACTTAAGAAGCTCTCCTTTCTCACCTCTGTCCCTTAGCCTACATGGCTTCCTTTCCATCTCATCTCAAATTCCACTTTCATCAGGAAGTTATTTCCAATCCAGTTTTGCTTTATTTCTTAAATTAATTTTCAGATATACGATCCCATTTTGCTCTATAATATGTTACTTTTCCCATTAGAACATGATCTCCTTGAGGCCAGAGACCCAGTTTTTTGTCCCTTTTTGGATTTCCAATGCTTAGCACAGTGACATACATAGTGAGCACTTAATAAATGCTTGTTGACTGACTGATTGACACATTTCCAACAGGACTGGAAAATGAGTTCTTCCAGACGAGTCATTAAATTGACATTTTGTTAGGAGGAAAGGAGACTTGCTTGTAATTACTTTCTATTTGCTTCACTTCCTTAGTCCTTAAAATGAATTCAGAACTTCTTGGAAGTAAGAAGGCTAATGCCCAGTAAATATTTTTAATAATGAATGCTGTTTTTATTCGATGTTTAGAGAAATGACACTTTTCTTGGCAAGGAGAACCTTTGCATAGAAAAGGCAGTTTTCCTTATTTCATGAGTGAGGTAATTAGCATCAAGCACAGTAAAGGCTGTGAATGGGGCCAGAGGTAACAGGCAGGCAAAACCAAAGGAGCAGAGGGTCACAGTGTGGCTTCAATGAGACAAAAAAAAAGTGTGGAAAGTCACTGTGACAGTCCAAATACCATAGGACCCAAGTAAAAGTCTTTGTTGGCCAAGCATTCACAGGCAAATCAAAGTGGAAAATTGAGGCATTAATCCAGGGAGTTTAACACAGTGAAAAAAGAACAGCATACTTTCCATGCTCAAAAAAATAGTGTAATCTGAGTGGGCTTCCTGGCATCTGGGGAACCCCAAGGGATGCTTGGCTGAGTTAAACGGATCTCCAAAGATCTGAGACCTAAATACTTCCCCAATTCCTCCACTCCCAAATTGTCAAGGAATCACAGACTGAGAATTAGAAGGGACCACACAAGCCATCTAGTGCAAATTCCTCATTTTTAGATGAGGAAATTGAAACTTAGAGAAGTTGAATGACTTTTGAAGGTCATGGAGGCAGAAACAGAAGCTCTTTGAGGGAAGAGACTTTCATTTTTATCTTTGTATTCTTAGTTCCAATTTAGCACAGTGCCTGGCAGATGTAGACTTTTAAATTCTTATGGGATTGAATTGTAGTAACTAAAGATTCAAACTCTGGTCCAGGCAGTTTGATGAACATGAAAGAGGGCTGGTATGGGAATTAGAGGATCTAGGATGAAATCCCAATCATAACTATTAGCTGTGTGGCCTTGAGAAAATAACTTTATCTCTCTAGACTATTAGGAATTCCCTAAGATGTCCTCTTCTGCAAAATGAAGGAGTTAGGCAAGATCTTTAGAGTCTTTTATAGCTCTAAATACTGTAATTTATGATTTCAAATTCAGTCATCTTGTCTCATTCTGGGCCTTTTGAATACTCTCTAAAGTTTTGCCCCTTCTCCCCCCCAAAGAAATACTGTGAAAGACAAGGGGAGAATTGAAAAACAGTGATTGCTATGCCTCATGTTGATCCCTCTCACTTCTGGGCAGGGCTAGATTACTTGAATAATCACCCCAATTCCCTCTTCATATGTGGGGCCCTAGTGATTCATAGTGTGATCTGCCAGAGAGCTGAGTTTAGTAAAATGCCTTCTTGAAATAAATGGCAAAGGGAATGAATCAGGCTACAACTTGGTATATGACCTTTGCCAGTTCTAATAAAAATGTCCCCATTCTGATGAAAGTTACAATGCTGTGATTGAGAAATCTGCTCCAGATACATATGTCTGTGCATGAAGGAAGGAAGCTGTTTTTAAGGACTGGATGTTTAACAACAAGGGGTGGCAGCCTCTCAAAGCTGAATGCCAAGGAGTAAGGTAACCAGATTTGAAACAAAGGTTACCAACACTTTTTAAAATAAAGTTATATCACTGAACATCAGTAAGTATATCACTGCATTCACCCCCTTTCCACCAATTTCTGTGCAATTTAGCACATTGTTAGTACAATGCCCAATTTAGTAATACAAATACAAAGAACAGTTTGGTATAGGGCCAATACTTACTCGCACCCAGTTTCCATGGTAAAATACTGGCTAAGGTGATCAAACACCATCCTAGTTTTTCCCTTTGTTCTTTTTTCTTTGTTCTTTCCTAAACTTGTAAATGAATTATAGTTCTGAGAGAGTTCTCTAAGGGGGTTGAAAGGTTAAGAACCTTTACCATGGTCACATAATAAATACAGTTTGTGTTAGAAGCAGGACTTTAACCCAAGTGTTCTTAAACACAAGCTCAGTCTTCAAGCTTCTCAATGATATGGTGTGTCTGGTACCGTCTTGGATGCAGTAAAACTGGAAACACTTTGGGAAAAAAAAGCAGTGAAACTGACTACGGGATTGACAAGTAGGATCCATAGGAAAAGTTAAGAGTTAGCATTATTCATCCTGAAGATGAGAAAAGGAAAGGAAAGGAAGGGAAAGGAGGATGGGGCTTAACAACAAGCCTTTAAAGAAAATGTCACAGAGGATAGGGACTGGCCATTGTCTAGTTTTTCTTAAAATAGAACAAGAGGAAGACAATGTAGTACAGGGGGAAAGAGTATTTATTGGCTCTGCAATCAGAGCACAACGATTCATATTTTATTTACACCTGATATTTCTTGAGTGATATTGGATAAATGATTTAATTCTTCTAGGCTTCAGTTTGCACATCTGTAAAATGGGAGGGTTGGACTTTATGATTTCTGAGGTTCCCTTCAATTTTAAGTCTATGATGTTAAAGCAAATCACAAGGATTTCAGTTTCAGGACTATTTGTATGAGATTTGTGACTAAATGGAATGTCCTTCCCTTATGTGTGAAAAGAGAGGATAGGCTACCATGTATTGGGGGTGGTTTTGAAATTAGATGCAGTTTTATCTAGGGAGCAGAGGCATGGGATTTCTGGTGTTATCTTTTCTCCTGGTGATTCCAGAAATCCATCATATTTCTTCCTCTAAGCTAGGAAAAATGTATAAAATTAGTTATTCAAACTTTAAGTATTACTTCCTTGGTAGATTATCTATAGCAAACTTTCAATCTCAGACTGGCTGTCCCCTGTGCATTAAATGTTCTTCTCTTATATCTTTGGAAATTCTTGGTTTTCTTTCAGCCCTAGCTCAAACACCATCTTCTATATAAAACTTTTCTGTCTACCTAGCTTCTAGTGCCTTCTTATATCTATATTATATATATACAGACACTCATAAGGTACATATTTTCTCCCCTATTAGAATGTGACCTCCCTGAGGGCAAGGACCTTTATTTGGCCTTTTCTTTGTATCTTTAGTATTTAGTATAGGGTTTAGCACATAGTAAATGCTTAATAAATTCTTGTTGATTTTGGTTGATTGATTGGGTTTTCCCTCTCTGGCTGCTTAAAATTGCTTGAGGATCCTCCCTTTCCCCAGTTCTCACCTCACACACATCAGTCAGTTGATATATACTTTAGAGAATGGAATGATTTTAAATATCTTTCTGATCAATGCTTAAGTAGGAAAGTGAAGATGCAAGATTGAAGATACATTCCGAAATCAAAGAGAACCGATTTCTGGATGACCTGCAATTTTGGATTATGTATAGCATAGCATACTCTCCATCAATGCAGGTCATTGGCTCTGTAAGAGAACATTTCTTAAACTCAGTACTCCAACAAAGTGGAACTATTTTCCTCTATATATGTTAATGATCTAATCAGTGAAAAAGGTACCAGGTTTCTGACTCCCACACAAAATAAAGTCTATCATTGACTTTCTTCATTTCTATGAGGACCCAGCAGGCAGTTAACAATAATGCTACTCTTCTGATTCTGTCTTAACTTAAAATTATCTGTAGATTTAAGTTCTCCCAGGGCCCAAGGTACACTCCAGTATTAACTAGAAGGTATGTCAATCCTCTCAGATTTGGTTTAATGTAGCACAGCAGTAAAACAGGTATTTGTATAATCAGCCTCAATATATTCTAACTAAACAAGAACTCATCATTAGTGAAGCACTTTTTTATACATTTTGTGTGTCATGAATCCCTTTAGCAGTTTTTGAAAGTCTACAGACTTATATTTTTAAATACACAAAATAAAATATATAGAATTGCAAAAGAAATGAAATGTGTTGAAATATATATAGTCTGTTAATATCTAATTGCAGGTCTAAAAACTATAGTAATATTGTAGTCCTCATAAGTATAAATAATATTTTGAGAAGTCTACAATTGCCTTGTGATATGAAAATATTTCTGATTTCTGTTGATAAAGTCATGGGTCCTGATCATTTGATTATAATTTATTGCCTGTATTCATATTTTAAGGAAATGCTAAATTACAACTAGAGGTGTATTTTTTTTTCCTTATCCTAATTCCCTAAAATCCCTTCAGATTAAAGACTCTTGAGGTGGAATGAGCAATGGCCTTAGTTATCTCGACCACCTGCTATTTATTGTCTGCCTGACTTATTAATGAGATGTCAGGTTTGGGACAGTGCTCATTGTCCCACTCAGTATTTGGTCTGTCCTGGAGAGAGACTGTGGTATTCTAAGATCCAGTATAGATCGTTTGTGTGTTCTGCATGTACAACATTCTATCTTTATCTTCATGCCTTTTTTACTTGTTGTGTCTTATTCCGGGAATGCATTTCCTTCTCACCTCTGCCTTTTAGAATTTCTAGCTTCCTTCAAGGCTCAGTTCCAGTCCCATCCCCTCCATTTCGAGGCTTATCCTGATGTCCCAGAAGTTGGTCCTTTCTCTCCCCATTAGCTTGGCTCTATCCTGAATATATGCATATTGTATATTGCATATACTTATTTGTACACACCTCCCCTGGTAACTTGGATGTTCCTCCAGGACAGAGACTGCTTTTTGGTTTTGTCTTGATATACATAGTACATTGCCTGCCATTGTATTAATAAATACTTGTTGATGAACTAATAGGCTCTGATTTACTTGATTGTTGCTATAGTTCAAGGCAGGGTCCCAGGGGGGCTCCATTTTCCCCTTCACCAATCTTTCTAAAACTAGAAATGAGGCAAACCTTAGATCAGTGTGTAGTATCTACAGGAAAAAAGAAGGAACTCACACAAATCACATTTGGTCCCAATAGCTGAGAAAGGTTATTATTATCTTACTAACTTCTTGTGACAGAGTGGAGAGGTCAATAGATTTAGGAACATCAATGTGTGTTCTAACTGAAAGTAAAACACAAACAGGTAAATGCCTCTGATAACCAGAGGGGAAAAGGAAACTAATGATCTAGCAACTGTGTTAAAACTGTGTACTGAAAAAACACATTGAGAATTCATGCATCTGAATATCCATCAGAACCAAGCTATGGCCCCTTGGCCATCACATTCGTAATTATTTCTCATTACTTCCTTTTCTTTTAAAGCTCTGTTGTAAGCACATGGTATTTAATCAATACAGAACTATTTTTGTTCATGCTCAGACAATCATGAGCTTGTCCCTTCCCATCCCCCATCAACAATAACTACAGAAGATGGTGGAATAAAGTCAGGAACTTGCCCAACCTCTCCCTCAACCTGCTCCAATTCCTCTAAATGACTCTCAACAAATTTTGTAACATCAGGACACCCAAAAAGATGAAGTAGAACATTTTCCAGCTGAAGGCAATTTAAAAGCTCTGCAGAAATGGTGGGAGTCCGGCAGGCAGCCCTGGACTCAACCCCAGCCCTGGCCCAACCCAACTTCTGAAACAGCAGCAGTACTGGTAGCTTCCAGATCTCTTAGCTCAGAGACACCATACATGAGTTAGAAGGTCAGCAGAAAAGGTCTGTGGACCAGAGTGGGAACCCAGCTTGCAGTCCCAGCACAGACCTGACTTGGACCCAGCTCCAAACCAGGGAGGTGGGTTATCTGAATCAGCAGCAGTGCTGGAGGCTTCTGGACCTCCTACGGGGGTCTGAGGCACCATGGAGGACTCGGAAGGTCAGTGGAAAAGTTCTGTGGCAATGGAGTGGGAGTCTGGTATACAGTCCTGAAGAGGTTCGGCTCCCCTCGATTCCCGGTGGTCAGGGAGCCAAATGGAGGGGTCAGGATTGTGTCCCCAAATGATGAGGTTTGGCTCAGGGCGGGGATTTGTGGGAACACCTTTGGTTGTTGCAGGGGTCCTTTGTAAAGGAATTTATGGATCTGAAAAGCTAGATTGGCAAAAAAAAAAAAAAAAAAAAAAAAAAAGTTTATTATTGGCATTGGGAAGTCAGCCTTAGCGGGAAGACTGAATTCCTGGGGGGCAAGGTCCTGTCAGAGGGATATAAAGTTTCTAGTGGAGGAATCCTGGCAGAGAGAGAGTTTCCAATAGAGAAATCTTCTCGCAGAGAAATCCCAACAGGGGGATAAAGAGGGCATAGTACTGTTAGGGAAATAGATAAAGATAAAGAGGGAGTAACGCTGAAGGAGAATATCATTTCAGCAGATAGTGAGTTGCAGTTTATGCCAAGGGGAGAGAGAAGTTCCTTGGCATGGCGTGCTAGGTCCTCTGCAAGGAGTGAGGCCCAAGTTGTCTCTTTTTATAATTGAAACCTTGGCTAGAAGCTGGGGGCAGCTTTTGGTGGGAGCTGGGAGCAGTTTGAGCTGGAATCAATAGAAAATCTTGGAATTGAAGGAGTGTCTCTGAGCTAATTTCCAACTCAATAGGGTTAGGAGTCAACCAGTTCCACACAGATAACAGAATGAAAACCACTTTATCTTGATTCCCTGGGGTGGGTTTCTCAGGGGAGAGCTTAGCATTCTCCCCAAAGTCAGAGAGAGAAAGAGAGAGAGAGAGTTTCAGGGCTTCCCTCATCATTCCTCTCTCAAGCAATAAATCCCAAATTTATTTGGGATAAAGGGCAAAGGTCTCTTCTTCCATAACTGATTTGAGCTGGCAAGGGTGGTAGAGATCATTAGGGGGTTGATGCCAGGAGGGGAGGTGTGAGATCTGAAAACATCATTTAAGGGGTGTTTATTCCAGTCAGTCATCCCATGTTCTCCAGGCTGAAAGGTAGTTGAAAATCTGAAGTTTGAAACTAGAGATCTTTTTAAGCGATCTCGGGAGCAGATTAAAAGTGAGGTGTCATCCCGGGTTCAGATGATGACTTTGGGGAATGGGGCCTTTTGCAGAAAATGCATCAGGTCCCATCTATGAGCTGCCATTAAGAATGCTGGTAGCCCACCTAACAATACCGAATGCCCCCACTGCCCACAGAGCTCCCCAGCTGAGGGTAGCTAAGTAGTTAATTGCTGTCAGGGATATAGAATGCCAATCAAAGGAGAGAAAATGCTAGGAGCAAAAAGTTCTTGTCTTTACTAAAAAGTATTAAATAACCTAAAGTCTAGGGTGTCATTGAAAATCATCACTGAATAAACTGCCCTTTCTTTCCATTTTCAGGAAAGCTAACGTCTCCTGGGGTGGAGTCAGGGAGCAAGGTGGTGAGGTTAGGGTGTGACATACCTAGAAAGTCTGATCAAGTAGGAGGTTTGATATTTATTAGGTTTCCTACTAAGCCACTGATATCCTTTGGCTTTAAAAATGCTCGGAACCCCAGGGGTTAATGGCTATCCCAGGGTTAATTTTTTAGGTCTCTTCAATTAAGAGGGCCTTTTCAATTAAAAGCAGCCACTGCTCTAATGTAGGATAGGCAGCTGCTGTGAGGCAGAGTCTCACCATTAAATCACCAAACTGGCTTAGGCAGAGATCTAAGACAGGTCCTGAGCCTCCTAACATGAGGGCATGTTAGGGAAATAGGAGAGAAAGGGAAAAAGAGAGAGTAACGCTGAAGGAGAATATCATTTCAGCGGGCAGCAGATTGCAGCTTATCTCAAGGGGAGAGAGAGGTTTCTTGGCATGGCATGCTAGGTCCTCTGCAAGGAGTGAGGCCCAAATTGTCTCTTTTTATAATTGAAACCTTAGCTAGAAGCTGGGGGCAGCTCTTGGTGGGGGCTGGGAGCAATTTGAGTGGAATCAGAATAAAAAATCTTGGAAGTGAATCAGTTGCAAGTTGAATTGAGTTCCAACTCAAGCTGGAGTTGGAATCTCCAGCTACTCAACCAGTCCCACCCAGATAACAGAATGAAACCACTTTATCTTGATTCCCTGGGGTGGGTCTCTCAGGAGAGAGCTCAGCATCCCCCCCAAAGGCAGAGAGAAAGAGAAAGAAAAAGTTTCAGGGCTCCCCCCCCATCAGTCCCGGGACAACTCCTGTCAGTGGAGCCCTGGCTTGGGCCAGCATATTAGATCTTACAGCTACAGTGGGGTGAGGATACACCAAACAGCTCCAGGACAGAGAAGAGTGCTTGTGGTCAGATTCCTATAAGAATTTCAGAAAATAGCAGCATAAATCTCTTGGAACTTGGTTCAATACACTCTGCACTCTGGAAAAAGAGCTCTACTTTAATAAAGAGTGAAAAGCTAAGTAACAGGCTAGGAAAATGAGCAGAAAACAAAAAAACAAAAGTTTCAGATCACTGAAAGTTATTATGGTGACAAGGAGGATCAAAAAACACACTCAGAAGATGATAACAAAGTCGAAACTCCTACATCCAAAGCCTGTAAGAAAAATAAGATTTAGGCTCAGGCCATGGAAGAGCTCAAAAGGGACTTTGAAAATTAAGTAAGAGAGAGAGAGGAAAAAAATAGGAAAAGAATTGAGAGAGGTTCAAAAGGCAATTCAAAAAGCTAATGAGAAAAAGAATGTTTTAAAAAGTAAAGTTGGAAAATTAGGAAAGAAGGTACAAAAGCTCATTGAGGAAAATAATTACTTAAAAAAATAGTATTGAGCAAATGGAAGCTAAAAATAACCAGAGTTTTGTTTGGTTTTTTTTTTAATGTTAATCTAAATGTTCTTACAGAGCTGCATTTTTGAAGTGATGTAATAGATTTATGAGTAGACTCTATGATTTCCTTCATTGAAAGTAAACCAGTGACCTCATCTTTAACTCCAAAGGGAAAGACCTACTAGGAGTTCCATGACAATTAAGTCCTTAGTGTCCAAAGTCACAACCATTGTCCTTAGGCTAACTTTCTACCTATTCAAAATAACAGAAAATCACTACTAACAAAAATAAAGTTTTCCAGGCTTAGAGGTGCCTTATAAGCCTAAAGCCTTCATTTATATCTATAACAACTTTCATCTGGGCAGAGTACTTGAATCCACCCATCTCAAATTATCTTTCACAGCCAAACTCCTAAACAAACAAACAAACAAAAAAACAATCTACAGTTGTTTCCATAGCCTCCTTTCTTAATCATTTCTCAGCTTCTTGTGCTCTAACTTTCAACCTCATCTCTCAAGTAAAATTAATCTCTCTAAAATTGCCTAATCTAATGGTCTTTTCTTAGCTCTCATCCTTCTTGATCTCTCAGCTTCATGTAACAATGTTGACCATCTGCTCTCCCTGAATGATCTTTTCTCTCTGGGTTTTATTGACACTCTCTTCATTCTCATTTTGTCTATCTCATCCTCCTCCTTTCCTGTATTAATATTCCCCTCCTTATCCTTTAACTATAGATATATTTCTTCTGT
This sequence comes from Sminthopsis crassicaudata, assembly GCF_048593235.1. Classification (NCBI taxonomy): domain Eukaryota; kingdom Metazoa; phylum Chordata; class Mammalia; order Dasyuromorphia; family Dasyuridae; genus Sminthopsis; species Sminthopsis crassicaudata. The sequence continues at coordinate 267,531,858 of NC_133618.1, read as the reverse complement.
GTTCATGGGGCTCATTCCGAGGTTTGGAAAGGCTTTTACAATCACTTCTGTGCTGGGCAGCTAGTGTCCATTAGAAAAATAGTTATGAGATCATTGTTATTACCTGGACTTCTGAGGAGTGAAAGCAAAAGTCTGTAAAAAACTCACTGACATTCTAGTGAGGTGTCTTGAATAATGAGTAATTAAAGAGATGGATTACAGATGGCTAGATCTCAAATGGATAGCTAGGGCTCAGAATGGGAAGGCTGCTTTTGGGACCCTCAGTATTTTCAGATGAAGGAAACACCCCTCAAAACTGTGAAGTTTCTTGTGATTCTGTGCCAGACTTCTTCACAGAGACAGAAATATCTCCATCAATGGGAGGTTTGCAGGATTTCTTCTGAAGCAAATAAAACCTTAGATTGGATTGGTCCCTTTTATACATAGTAAAAAACTGCCAATAGAGTAAAAAAAGTTTTTGTCCTTACTTGATATTAGTCATTCCCACCCCACTGCTCCAAATGTTCATAAACATTATTTAGGAGTGCTAATAGGTCAGGTAGTACATACCTTGAGCTCATGTACAGTCTTTTCTAAGTTCTCATTGTCAAGATACATTTCAATTTCATTTAATGATAGTGACTTCCTTTTAGTAATTAATTCAGTTTTGTCCTGTATATAATTTAGTTTTTACATAGCTCTTCCCCTGTTGTTTCTCTCATTATTCTGTAGTTACCTTGAGAGAGATCCTTTGACTTTCTTTGTATCCTGAGTGCTTAGCACAGGGCCTGGCATGTATTCTTGTGGACTTGATTTAACTTAATCTTTTCTACACTTGTGTCATCATTCAATGGCCTCAGAGATCAATGTCTGCTGACCATGGGGAGATTTAGGATGAAAAGGTTCTCATAAGTAACTCAAGGATAATGAACAATCAATAACACTGACTTTATGGTCTAGTCAGAGAGGTATGGTGGTGCTCCTGATTTATTATACACACATCTTGGTTCTCTCTATAGACTTTAAGTTCCTAGAGGTCATGATGGTTATATTTTTGCTTTTGCATCTCATTTGCCTGGCATGGATTAAGGCACTTAATAAATGCTTATTGATTGAATAGTAGGGAAAGTGTTATAAATATAGAATTGGGTGGTAAGAGAGATTCTACTCCATCAATAATTTGTCTCCTCCGATCTTTGTGTGTGTGTGTGTGTGTGTGTGTGTGTGTGTGTGTGTGTGTGGGTGTTACAGGATTTTTAAATCCTGAAAAGGTTCTGATTTATTCCACACCAGGAATGAAGGCAACTAATTACTTAGCACATAGAGATTTTACAAATAGATAGATTCCTATAAGAAACCATCCACAAATGCCCATCCATTGGAGAATGGCTGAATAAATTGTGATATATGAATATTATGGAATATTATTGTTCTGTAAGAAATGACCAGCAGGATGATTTCAGAAAGGCCTGGAGAGACTTACATGAACTGATGCTGAGTGAAATGAGCAGAACCAGGAGATTGTTGTACAGTGGTCCTCAAACTTTTTAAATAGGGGCCAGTTCACTGTCCCTCAGACTGTGGAAGACCATACTATAATGAAAACAAAAACTCACACTCTGTCTCCGCCCCTCAGCCCATTTGCCATAACCCAGCGAGCCACATAAATGTCCTCAGCCCCTTCCCCCCCCCATCTGGCCCGAGGGCCATAATTTGAGAACCTCTGGTTGTATACTTCAACAATAATACCATATGATGATCAATTCTGATGGATGTGGCCATTTTCAACAATGAGATGAACCAAACCAGCTCCAATAGAGCAGTGATGAACTGAACCAGCTACACCCAGCGAAAGAACTCTGGGAGACGACTATGAACCACTACATAGAATTCCCAATCCCTCTATTTTTGTCCGCCTGCATTGTGGATTTCTTTCACAGACTAATTGTACACTGTTTCAAAGTGTACAGCAAAACAGTTATTTGGACATGTATACATATATTGTATTTAATTTATACTTTAACATATTTAACATGTATTGGTCAACCTGCCATCTGGTGGGTGGGGGGAAGGAAGGGAAAAATTAGAACAAAAGGTTGACAAGTGTCAATGTTGTAAAATTACCTATGCATATATCTGGTAAATAAAAACTATTTAAAAAAAAAGAAACCATCCACCAAAGCTTAATTAATAATAATTAATAATCGAGAAAGAGCTATCAATCTGTCAATCCAGGCTGGGTGAGGTTTCCCGTATTGAATATGGAAAAAAAAATGAGACAAAAGTGGGGCACTAAAAATTTGAGATGGGACTAAATAAATATGAAAACAAAAATCTGCTGCTTTTTTAATTGGAGGTCATGCATTGTTCACTGACCTTAGAAGTAGAGGATGGGCAGTTGACTAAGAGAAATTTGAGAAAAATAATCTTCAGGTAGAAGATTAGAACTAAAAAAATAAAAGTCTGTGGTATCTCAAGAAGTGATACCCTTTATTAAGCAAAACCCAAGCTAAACTTATATCCATTATGTCCATGGGAAGTAGAGCCGACTTAAATCAACTGTAAATCAAAAGACAGGAAGTTGTGGATGGCTGAAAGCTGGCACTTAATGCCTTCCCATTACCAGGAAACAAATAAAGGTTTCTTTGTTATAATGTAAAGCATTCAGGAACTTCCTACTTAGAGGCCTGGGATGGTTAAAAGCCTGACCTTTCAGTTAGTCATTTTCACCTTAAGTATTCAAAGCACAGAGAACAGGATTTAGCTACATTAATTCTCTTTGATACTAAGGGGAGCCAGGCAGCTAATCCCATAGGCTGTCCTTTGAAAATTTTCAGATTAGTTGAGAATCACTTAGAGAAATGATCCATCAGAGGAAAATACAAATTAATAATTCACCCTTGCAAAAATTTGGTTCCAAATTTTTCTTCCTTTCTTCCCTTTCACTTCCTCCCCTATATAACAAGCAACCCAATATATGTTAAACTTGTACAATTCTTCTATACATATTTCCATATTTATCATGCTGCCCAAGAAAAATCAGATCAAAAAGGAAAAAATGAAAAGGCAAACCAACAACAACAAAAAAGATGAAATACTATGTTGTGATCTACATTCAATCTCCACAGTCCTCTCTCTGGATGCAGATGGCTCTCTCCATCACAATCTAAACTGGACTTGGCCTGAATCACCTTGCTGAAAAGCTCTGTTTTCTTCAGTTTCCTTATCTGTAAAACGAGCTGGAGATAAAATGGTAAACCATTCCAGGATTTCTGTCAAGAAAACTCCAAAAAGGGTCATGAAGAGTTGGATATGACTACAAAATGAATAAATAATAGCAACAAAATTGGTTTAAAGCAGCAACAACATAAAATGGCATTTTGTCTTAGGATTTCAAGTCACCTTGAAGAGAGGCCTTTCAGATGCCTTCAGAGTCACTGTTTTACTACTTAAGTATAAATTGCTAAAAAACAAAACAACAACAACAAAAAAAACACCAGAGAAAAATTTGAAAATAAAGTGACTGAAACTAATTGAATGTTATTTACACTCTTTTGTAGTGATTTAGAATTAAGGCCTAGGAGTTAAACTCATATATGATTAAATGAAACTATTTTCTAGTAAGGTATTGGAGGACAAAAATCTAGAAGGACTAAATGGGAAAAAAAATCTTAACAAGACCACTAATATCTAGTCAATCAATCAGAAAAGATTTATTTTGAGTCTGTCTTTGTTCCCCTAGCACTGGGCCATGACCAACAGTAGGGCTTGGGACATTCACCAGGAGATGGTTTAGAATTAGCTCAGGCAACAGCACTCCTTTTGGAATCAATGTTCTCTAAGGCAAAAAGTTCCAAAGCAAATTTTTTTCTTCTTTTCCCCCAAAGAACTACTACTACCAATTTACTTCTTTGCTGGACCTCCCAGAAATACTAGTTTCCTTTAAAAGGCCAGCCTTGTCTGGAAACTATTCCTTCTTGAGTTGTTGATTCCTGAGGGCAAAGTAGTATTAGACCAGGGAAGGTCAAAATGTTCTAGGGAAGGATGTATTGAGACCTGCAAAGGAACTGTAGGCAAGGAATTGCAGTTCAAGATTTTTCACTTTTGACCTATGAGATCACCCTGGCTTCCATTGTAACCTACACTGGATTAATTCAGAATTAAAAGAATTTTTTAAACTCCAAAAATAAACATTTTGTATGGTGGTACCTATCACCTTTGTGTGACTCTAAAATTTGGTTATGTGACACTCAAAGGTGTCTTTATATGTGTAAACTAGGCAAGTAATTCCATCACTTTGAACTTTGAACTTTAGTTTCCAAATTTGAAAAATGAAGTTATTCTAGTTCTATCCCATCAAGTAGTATGTTAGGTGTTCTACTATGCTTTGTCAATCAGAATTGTGATTTGTACTCTCTATCATTTCTGAAGTCATTGATAAAAATTTTAAACAGACCAGATAAAAATATTAAAACGGCTCTGATCCATGAGATAGTACATTGTAGACCATATACCAAACTGATGTTGAAGGACACTTGCTTCCAGCTAAATCCATCTACTCATGCTCACATCTAGGTTGAGAAAGTCCGGGTTAGCTCTCTGGAGGCCTCAGGATCAGACAGATTCAGGATAAATTAAAGTCCTTGGTTTTTAGAGGGAGAAGTGAAGGAGACAGACAAACTGCCATGAGGCTCCTGGATTCTCCAGGTCAAAGTCACCAACTTCACTCCTTCTCGACCAGCTGCCAAATGAGCTCTCCCTCAGTCATCCCACCCTCTAATCCTCACCTATGATTATCTTTACACCAAATATTGAGCCAGCACCAACTGTGAGAAGAAACATTTATCTAAACATATGCTAATAGAGTGATTGTGTTATTTCAAATAGGTAGTTAGCCTTAAGTGCTGAGTTGTCTAATTCAAGTGCACCTATTCAAAGTTTCAGCCCTTTATACTAGCTCACATATCTTTTCAAAAAGAATATTATGAAGGACTTGATCAAATTCTTTCCTAAAATTTCTATCTATATTGTCCACATCTACAGTCTAGTAATAATGTGAAAAAAAAGAATTGAACTTTGTTCAGCATGAAATTTCCTTCATGAAGCCATGAGGAAATCTTTGTGATTACTATTTCATCTAAATATTATTTTTAGCTCACAATTTATTTTATTTTATTTTTTATTAATTTTATAATTATAATTTTTTGACAGTATATATGCATGAGTATTTTTTTTTACAACATTATCCCTTGTATTCATTTTTCCAAATTTTCCCCTCCCTCCCTCTACTCCCTCCCCTAGATGACAGGAATCCCATACTTTTTACATGTGTTACAGTATAACCTAGATATAATATATGTGTGTAAATCCAATTATCTTGTTGCATGTTAAGAATTGGATTCCGAATCACCTAAATATTTTCTGTCTCTAATTTTTTTCTTTCATATTTTGAGGGGAGAGGCATTTGGGGTTAAGTGACTTGCCTGGGATCACACAGTTAAGTGTCTGAGACTGGATTTGAACTCAAATCCTCCTGGCCACAGGACCGGTGCTCTATCCACTTCACCATCTAGCTGCCCCTCCCTTTTAATTTTTTTTTTTTTCAAAATTTTGCCAAGATCAGGGGTTAAGCTCACTAGGATTTGGTTTGTATAGTTCATTCTTTTTCTTTAAAAATGTCACCATAGCTAGTGAAGTTAGTGATTTTTTTGCAACTCTACCTCACTTAAATCCAATTCACCCATAAGTAAGGATATTACCTCTTCATTTTATCCCAGTTTGGGTGCTGGACTTAGCAGTTTTTATGACTGATTCATATCACAATGTGATATTCCCAAATGATTGTGCAGAAATTGACTATTATGGGTAAAATCAAATTAATTATGCCAATATGGAGGCCACATACAGAATCATAGAATTTTAGAGCTTAAAGGAACCTTCTATATGTAATTTTTTTTAAATCCCAGATTTACCATAGTCATAGAATTACTGAATATTCAGAGAATAAAGACTGAAATATTAGAAGAATATGTTTTTCTTAAATAGTTTCAAAATGAGGTACAGAATGAGGGATGTGTATACATGTGACCAGTGTATGAATTTGTGTTGTTTAACTTTGCTTATTTGTTGCAGGTAAGAGTTTTGTTTTTGTTTTTCTTTTGTCTTTGGTAATCAAGGGGGAGAGAATTAAGGGATAAAAGAGTACTAATAATAATAATGAAAAAAAAGGAAAACAGGAAGGAAGGAAGGAAGGAGAAGAGAGAGGAAGAAGGTAAAGAAAAAATAATTGGAACATTTTTCAAATGTTCAGAAGAGAAAAGATGAAAGTTCAGAGACAGACATTAAAATACATACTTTTTTTTTTTAAAAGAAAACCTGTTCATAGTAAACATTCACAGTTTAACAAACAAACAAACAAAATTAAAATTGTTACCATAAATCTTTCTATTGTCTTTTAGATAATGTGTAGTTTGAATTTTTTAAGTGAACTAGGATCATTGAGAACATGCTAATGAGATGAACTTTTGTTATAGCAAGTCACTCAAAGTCAATGAAAATATTGAAGAAAGGAGTATAAATCCTCAGATACTTTACTAGCTGTGTTAACTTGGCTAATTTCTTAACCTCAGGTATTCTGTATGACAAGCTTAAGTCTAAATAATCAATCCTTTTCATTCAAAATTTTCCTCCTCAAAACATTGCTTCCTTGCGTTCTAGTTGCTTTTTTTGTTTTGTTTTTACTAGAACTCTCTTTTGCTAGTCTAGAAAGAATTAATTGGCTGACATCCTGTTATAGGGTCCTGTCTTGAATTTTTCTTTTAAATATCAGAAATATGATTAAATGTGAATTCTAAGTGTGTATATATATGTGTGTGTGTGTGTGTATGTATATATACATACATATGGATATACAAACATGTACATATTTACTATTTGGGGAGGCAGGGAAGATATTATGGACTTGGGGCAGATTTCCTTTTTTTTTTCCCCCCAGATTAGAACATTAGGGAATTTTTGTTTCATGATGCATTTAATAAGATTATATTGCTAATATGGACTCTGATTTTCAACCTGGAATGTTGATACTTATAAAGGCTGAGGTAGAACAAGGCTCCCTGTGTTCTTCTGGGTACTGGAAAGACTGGAATATTCTACCGCAAGTTAATGATTGGGAAATTGCTTTTAAACTAGAATAGTACAGTTCTGAAAATATAAGCTTCTTGGTTTCCCTGTATCATTTCCAATATGATTGGATCTCGAGTTGAAAGCTTGAGGGAGAAGAAAATGCTAATCTCACCCCTTTTATAACATTTGGGAGAAGTGGTCCTTAAACTAGCTGGAATGCTTGTCCAAGGGTAGGCTTTTTGGAATAACTGACAGCACATGGCTGGCTCGTCCTTATGGAAAAGAGCACACTGTACACACAGCAGATGACTCATCTGGGAGTGCTGTTCAATACTGCCTTAGGCAGAGTATTTCTAGTCTTGGCAAAAGAAAAAAACCTATTAACAGCAAGACTCTTGGACTCTAATTTGTTCCACAGTATCTTTAGGAGATTACCAAGAACAGTTGAGCCCAATGGATTTTTACCACATACTGGATTCTATGTGGTTTTTCCAGTTGATGTGCGGAAAACATCTCTAAAATATGTCTATCAGTTTATAACCTGAACCGTTAAAAACTTTCAGGTATTTTTCCAAATTGGACACCACAGAAGTGCATAGGTAATTTGAAAGTGAGACAAAAGACAGGGCAGGAATGGGGAAGAAAAGATACACTTCAGAGTGACATTCTTCAAGCCCAGGAAATAGCATTTAAAAACCAAGAGGCTAAAAAGCCTCATTTTCATAGTTAGTAGCTGAAATTAGGCCGATTATACAGTTCAGTCCCATGAAGAAAATATAAGAGCAATATATTGAAGTGTATCATATGTACTTCTATGCACTGTCTCGCCTTCCTCCCGTCAGAATTCTACAAATAGAGCACAATAAGGAATTTTTGTTAATGACAGAAATTGTGAAGAGATTCTAATCAATTACAAGGAATAAGAAGTCCCACCAGTTAACCCTCTTCTAAGACAACATGGGGAAATGTAAGCTTATAGCAGAGGTTCCTAATAGTTTTTTAAGGGATCAATTCCCTTTGGAGTATGAGAAACTTATGGGCCCTTTAAACCTGTGGGTCCCTTCTCAGAATGTTATTAAATAAATCAAATAAATGGGTCACAAATGAAAACAATTATATTGAAATAGTTAACAAATTTTTTTTAACGTTTGCATTTCCCAAGTTATGAATTCCTAAGTTAGAGGCAGCTTGCATGAATATACACCACATAAGGGTAAAATGTGGAGTACCAATAACAAAGCTCAACAAGGAGAATGAAGTAAATAGGGTAGGTACAAGTAATATCCCATTATAACAAATGAGATTACAAAAAAAAAAAAAAAAGGTTCATGGTAACAAAGTTGAAATAATGGCATAGATTTAAAATAGAAAAGGGACTATGTAAAGCAATTGTCTAGTCCAGTACCTTCAATTTACAGATCAGGAAATTAAAGCTTTTAGAAATTTAGAAATTAAAACTTGCCTATGTTCACACAGTAAGTAATCAAAGCTAAGATTTGATCTAGTTCTTCAGATTCCAAATCACCCTACAAAAACTCTCAAACTTCCAAAAATAAATTCAAAATAAATGGTCCAGTTCAAATACATTCTGTTTTATAGGGGAACCAATTTGATCATCTTGTTTACATCTGTAAACATACATAGAGAGAAGCATCAAGTTGGGCTTTCTACTTTTAAAAAATAAGTTTTTATTAATATTTTTCTTTAACACTATTTTAGCAAATTTTATTGACATTACATCATCGTAAGTAGTCCATAATATCCTTCTACTCTTCCCTTCCAGTCATCCAATATGACAAACAGTATTTTTTAGAGGGGAAAAAAATCAAAACAATTAATATATTGAGAGTCCAAAAATATGTGCAGTGTGTAACACTTGAGGAATTTTTGCTTCTTTAATTTTGACATCAATTGTGTAACACAAAGTATTAATCTAGGAATAGGGAAGCCCTGGTTCTAGTCCTGGGTTTACTTTTAAGTCTCTTGGATGAGTTGGTAATTTCATCTCTCTGCACCTCAATCTCTTTATCTGTCAAATGAGGAAATGAGACTAAATAAATGATCAATCTCTAAGATACCTACCTACTAATGCTAAATCATATAATCCTTAATCAAGCAGCAATTACCCCATGAACTTTTTTAACCTTAAACTATCTCTGCATGAAAATCTAAAATTTCCAAAATTCATTAAGTGACACTCCATGACAAATATCACACCTTGTCAATCTTAGAAGAGAGAAGGGATGAAGGGTAATGTGCACATAACACTATTTATATTTTCTTACTATATTCTTTTCACCTGTTGATTCATTGTAGCAAGCAAGAATTGTGTTTTTTAGCAATCTTCATTTTTAACAATATTTAATTTCAACAATGCATATTTCTTTAAGTTCACTTAAATATGACTTTTCCTCTACTGAAGAGCTTACTGTTGGCTTTTTTTTTTTTTTTAATAGAAATAAGAGTTTCAGGGTCAAATTATCTGACTTTTGGGAATCAGGCCCAGAATTTCCTAAGAAAGAATCTAAAAGAAGTTCAAAAAAATTGATTGGTAGGCCAGTCGAAAAACAGTTTTGCAAGAATTACTTTTAATTTAAGCATTATCTTTATTTGTAACACATTTTCATTATCAAGTTGTAGCAGATCTGTTTTCATCTTCTTTGGCAAACATTATTATCTTAGATAAAGGAGTCTTATGTTTATGAAAACTTAGTAATAAAAATAATAAAAATATCCAAAAGTTGCTTTATATAACAAGATTCAATAATATAAGGCAAGCCTAAAAGTCAGTTCTGAACTATCTCTTGATTCAAAGGCCAGCAATGGCATGCATAAACCAAAAGTTTATCCTTGGAAAGTATTACATGATATTTTTTATTGTAGTTTTATTTTCCTAATTAAAAAGTAGAACAGAGAAAGGGCTATTAGCCTTGAATTCAGGAAGATTTAAGTCACTTAATCTCTTGATATCCCAGGGATTTTTTTATGACTCCAAATTTGGAGTTTGATTACTAAAGAAATCACAGGTTCAGAAGAACAAACAAAAACCTCTTCCCCATTATACTTCATTTAAGCAACTAATAAAACTAGGTTATATTACTTGAATAAATGCCAACTAACAGTAGAAAGAATTGGTTGAGAGTCAATGTGCCAACCTAGGATTTGAAGTTTGCTATAAATGATCCCAAATTGATTTTAAAGAGTTAACAATAATTTCTTCTCATGTCAGTAAATGGAAATATAGCATTCATTATGGCTTTAAAAAGTTGTATTATAATCAATAAGCAATTAGCTATTTGAGGTGAAGTTTAAATGAACTTTGGGTTTTTAAAAACAAAACAATTCTTAAATAATATTTTAATTTTAAAAAAGCATGATTAAAAGCTCTTTTACTCTTCAGTATTAACTAACACCTCATGTATCAGTGTAAACAGGTTCATGACATTAAGAAAAAAAACCCTTTTTAATTTTATGATTGGTTTAATCAGTAATTACAGGGTGGGGACCATTAAAAACAAACTTTTATGATATTATCTGATATGTCCAATTACACAAATATGGTGTAACAAAAGTTACAAACTTATATATGCATATTTACATTATATACTGAAAAGTACCAAGCTATATATTCGTATACATAAAAGGAAATACATCTATGACAAGTTTAACTAAATCATACATTGCTTATTATAAAGAAAGCAGTTGAGGGTAATGGGAATAATATACAAGTGAGGCACTTTTTGAGGTCAGGGTAGAAAGCAAATGGCACTATTTGCAAAAAGGAGAGGCAGTGTGTTCACAAAATCTATGTACCATTTATAGTGCAGCTTCAAATACAAAGAGTTTTACACTAAACAATGCTTTAGAATTTTTAAAATTAATCACAAAGTTTTTAGCTTAAGCTTTCAGGAACAAAGGCTAACATTTAGCAGTGCACCAAAGCATACGGAAGTAAATAACCACGTGGCTGCTAAGCAAACAGTAGCTTAAGGCCTATTAACATCTTTGCTTTCTATCAATCACCGTGGTCTAGTATTTCATGTATGAAATTGCTTGAAAAGCACATTACAATGGCATCATTTTAAAATTTAAGGTTCAATCTCAAGACAGATGGGGATCATAGGACAGGGTAGAACAAAGAAAAAAAAAAGTATGTTTGTGCTAGTTTCTAGGGTTTTTTTTGAAAAATGATTGAAGTCAAAAAAAGCAAGGGCCACTAGTGTCTTCAGATATTTCAAGGGACCAATGTTTAAATTTAAATACACACATACGTGTATATATATATTTATATATATATATATTTTTTTTTTTTAATGAAAGAAAAATATGCTTGTTCAACAGACCATTTGCTAGGATTTTAAACAATATTATATATAATAAAATACAGGATGCAGTCATAAAGTTTCAACAAATATTAACAGGTGAAGCATGTTTTTTAGGACATGTGATGCTGTTTCAATCGTCCAGTAGTCATATTCTGGATCTTACCTCAATTTTTAAAAAAACACCTTATTGTGCTGTTCAATTAAACAAAAAAGCCCTTAGTAAGGACAGATATTTTAAGCATGATCAGAAAGTGCATCTTGTTTTAGTGTTACCTCAAGAGCTAGTTATGAGCACAGCTGTTTGAATAACCAACAAAACTAGGTATTTCAATCATTTGTCCTTTAAATACTAACTTTGGACCATCACTTTCCCTACCCGCTCGCTCCTACATACACACTCACAAAATCTCTTACTCTAATGATTTGTAACAACACAATCACTGGCAAAATTCTCAAATTTTTTCCTTCAGCACACATTCTTTGTGGTTTAAGCTTTCTTCCAAGAAATAAATTATCAGAGCAGAACTAGTTTCATATCTGGCCATATAAGAATTCAATATTTACTATGTTGCCAGTTCTAGATAACCCATTACCTTTCAAGGGAAACTTTTATGGTTTATATTCCCCATTAATAATCAAAAAAGGAAAATGACAAAGTTTTCTAGGCTTCACCAAAAAGGGGAAAAACTTAGCTTTTTTCTAAATATTTTATTCCTGATGTCCTGAGGCTGATGTCCTGAGGCCAAAGTGACTTTCCTGAATATTCCCTGACCTGTAAACACCGGGGTGTACATCGTTTCTTTTATTCCCAAAGGTTTTTCTGGATGTCATTCCAGCAGGTGGTGCTGAAGTGCTATGGCTGAGCAGTCTTCAGAGATCAAACATTTCTACCCTGCATGGCTGGGATAAGGAGACATCACTCCATAATGATAATAGGTAGGCCTCAGGAGATCGTTTCTTTCCATGTCACTTGGCTGGTTGTACTGGCTACTTTCAACATCACAAACAAAAACTTTTCAGAGGAAGGTCCAATTGTCAGAAGCATTACGGGGCAGTATAAATAAACAGTCCTTAATTTGCTTAGAGGTTTGGTTTCCCTATATATGGGGATACTTATGGACTGATAAAGGTATGTTTCCATGTCACCAGTCTAGCTAATTTAACATAATCTGTCCTTCTATAAGGATCCAACTATATTATATCATTAGTTTATGGCATAGATTGATTTTCCTATGTTCATCATGTTATTGGCAGAGAAACTGGGTGTATTAACTTATAAAGACCCAGGATGAAATAATAACCTGTTACATCCATATTCATAATCTTTAATGAAGCAAATTGTTTTAGATTGTAAAGGAAAGAAAAGGAAGGGGGTGGCAAAATTGTAGCAGCAAAGTGGTTAAACAAATTGAAAATATTAATGCACAAATTCATTAAAAATATTAAAGCATATCTGTTGCATATAAAATACAGTACAGGAACAGGAGTTGCACTATGTTGATTAGTGCTCAGAGGAAATTGTTAAGTTTGTTTCTTCCCAAAAGTATATACACAGTACAATTCCACAGCATTTTCCTATACAGCCAGCAAGTTCTTTTCTTCTGTTGTTCACACCTTGCTCAAACCTGAATCAGAAACTAAGCACTTACAAATAACAAATCTCATTCGCAAGGGAAAAAAAAAACAAACAAAAAAAACAATCACTCTCATTTTACCAATGAAGAATAGTTTTGAAAGTTAACAGTCTATTCTGGGAAATCAAGTTTAGCTGAAAATGTATTAGGTGAAAATTATCCACAATAGCAGCTTTCAAATATATAAATTGTAAAAATGAGACTTAAGACTGCTGCTACAGTGTTAATATTCTTGGACTTAGTTCATCTGATGATTTTTAGTACAAAACTAGAAAGAAGCTCTTTTTCATAACTTCTATAGTTATCAATATATTTGTCTTCTTTTCAATGTGAAATAATACTTCAAGATGATCTATGTACATAATGTTGTCAGTTCAAGCTGTCATATAAATATAAATGCTTTCTTTAAAAAAAAAAAGTATCTTACAGACAGATAGTGTTATATACATTGTTCGGTTTGATCTTGGGGCAAGAAAAGAAAGATAACAAGCTTTAATATGATATGTAAAAAGAAATATATGACAGTAAAAACCTGCATAGAAAAGGAGCTTCAAAAGGTAGTGTAATTTTTTAACTTCCATTGCCTATCATATCTCTATATGCCATAAAAAGGACATTTTTGTCAATTTCAATCCCTCTCCTTTTTTTCTTTGTTCCCCCTCCCAGATTCCTTCCCAAAGCACCCTCAACTTAAAGAGTTTTAATATAACATTTAAAAAAAATTACTAAAACTGATTACTAAAATACAAAAAAATGATTTGTGGAATATTACACAATGTTAGAACATTACCCAATTGTTATTATCCAGTAAGCAATACACAGCAAATTTTAAAAAACTTATAAGACATTTCATTCATGTACTGGATTAGGCTTTAATCACACCATATTTTATTATAAGATATTATTTATGCTTTTGCCAGTTCAAATAAAAATAAAGTTCTGCAACAGAAAAAAAGTGATGTTACCATGGAGGTGGGTGCAGTGAGGATGGGTGGGGTAAAATGACCAAGCACTAGGATTAAGCCCAAAGATTTTTAATAAAACAGCTGAACATGATCCTAGTTTGGTGAAATGATAGATGGAGACATCAAAAGAACATCTTATTATAACTATTTGGTTATATCTTTTAACTAAACATTTGTAAATGCAGTTAAATGTTTTAGAGGAGGAAACTCCAAAAGAAAACAACTTGCTGGTTGAACACAAACCCCCCCTTTTTTTTTCTGATAATGTTTAATCAGTCTTTTCTCTATATATAAAAATAAGTGTTATGTTCCCATCAGAACATCAGACAATTACATCTGTGCTTTAAAAAAAATTGGTCACTCAAGACTATTAGAATATCTTAAAGGTTTTAGATTACCAGAATGTACAGATATAACTCAATACAAACTGCAGTTGGAGGGAAATGAAGATGAAAAGATCAATTCATTCTCGTGGAATAAAATGCAACTAACTAGACGAGTTAAATATTCAAAATATGGAATGTGATAGCAGATAGAAGTGTATCTACTATAGAAATGGGAAGGGGAAGAAAAGTTTATTATGTCATAATTCGTACCTTATGCTTAGTTAAATATAAACATTTGTTATTTATACATAAAACTGATTCCAAAAAAACAACTAATAAATGATTTAGTTGCACTTCAGTTTCATTTCTGAGATCTGCAAGTGTTAACTTTTCTTAGTTTGAAATCAATCGTCACTAGTGCATTTTTTTGTTTAATTGTGTCAAATGCATTCAGTTCTTTTTGAAGATCCCTCCCCATCACCTAAGCCATAAATGTACAAAATGCCAAATTAATTCCTTTTTAGTTGAATCAGAGTTTGCACCCTTATAACATAGCCAATAACCAGAAATGGCTTCCTTTCTCAAATAATCCTTTACAACTTTCAACAAAATGTGCCACGCACTCGAAGAAAACAGTCCAGCATGGCTGCTAGCATCTGTGAAAGGGCAAGAACTGACGAGTTCTGCGGCTTCTTCCCCGGTTGGCCTCCTGGGATGCCAGGCCAGATGCCACGTGCTCGCCAAAAGCCTCCACAAATCCAAGTTAGCTAATTCCTGGAAACAAAGACTTCAGACCATCTCAGCCCCGGCCCGCTTCATCCGGCGGCTTTGTGCTTGCCTCCGCAGCAGCCGCAGGCCTCACCACAGCGATGGCACAGCCGCAAGGGCACGTAGCAGCACATGCATGGCGCGATGAAGGACAGCGCCACCAGTGCCAACCACCGCAAGCAAAACTTGTCATCGCTGGTGTCGCAGGAGCAGGGGTCCGAAAAGTCTCCCTCTGAGTCCGACATGCAGTGGTAGAGCATGCTCTCCGCGCAGAGCATGCAGCTCACTTGGTATATGCATCTCTTAATCGGGTCGGGAGCGTCCTGGCACTGCCCCCTGCCATTTTCTTCGTGGTTAAACCTCTCCTGGCAGTACACGCAGCGGGAACGCTCCCCGTCCTCTTTCCTTCTTTTGGACTTCTTAAACTTTAACGAGGAAGGCTGCGTCTTAAATACCACAGAGTCTTTGATCGCATTTAATTTAGTCCCATCCCCACAAGAGTACAGATAGTCAGGTTTTTTACTCTCTGATTTTGAAAACTCAATATTAGAGTCTGTCTCATCTCTCTCTAAGTCATTTTTCCACATGTCAGGATGCCTGTAATCTGCATAACGACGTATTAAAATATCACGAGGATTTATTCTGACAATTTCATCTTCATCTTGAAAACTGACGTGCCTGATGGTTTTCAAAGGTGCCTAAAAAGAAATATAAAAATAATAAAAGTCAGAAAGATTTAAAAATTCTGATTTTAAAAAAATTCTCTGGCAAGAGATCAAATTTTAGAAAAAGGAATCCTCTACTCTTCTCTACTCAACATCCTACACTATGAGATATTATAAATAACTTCTTAAAGAAACTATTTTTGGTCTGTTACACATGATGGACTTTTTTAAAGTCAGTTTCCTTAAAATCATATTTTATTTTATGGACAGGAGTTTATAGCAGCTATAACAAGAGGGGCTTATGGGAAAGAAAAGGATTCATGTCCTCACTACCTAAGGGTAACTTGGCTCCAGCAAAACTTTTCAACAGTTATTTTATAATTTTGGGAATGATTAGGTGGATTCAACATGAAAATCATCACTGGCTGATTGATGTTACAATCTTAATTTAGAACAAAAGTGAACATATTTGTTAGGGACATTCTGTCAATTAAACATAATTTGTTTAATCTGATGATTATATACAAACAGGTTGCACTAAGAAAAAAAAATCCTTGACTTAATAAAGAAATAATTAACAAGCTGTCAATTTATGGCCTGTGGCTGTAGCAAAATAGAACAGCAGCAAATATAGCTCAGTCACTACTTGCTGAAATCTACGAAGTCTAGAAGGAGCTTTAAGCTAACTTAGAAGAAGTATAAGTCTGACCAATGAATTTGAGAATTATGTTTCTGTCCTGTGAGCATAATCTGGCTTTAAGTCTTTGATTTATAACATTCATAGAGAAATTTATACAGGTACATAGTTCATAAAATAAAGCACATAATCAATTCACTTCACTGGTCTGCAGGAAAAGAGGGCAGGAGCACTAGTAAAAACCATTCTTCCTCCCCCCTCCCCCCCACTAAAACTGGAATCTGTAGTAATTTGGCCATAGCTATATGGTGCTCATTTCCAACTATTCTTGTCTACTAATGGAGCAGCACTGGCACTCTCGTGGTTTCAATTTTAAACTTGCGATAAGGTTTCAGCAGTGCCAGGTAGCTCTTCTCTTTTTTTTTTTTCAAATATGTACATTCACATTTTAGGGCTTAAGACACTATGACAAAGTTTCATTTCTTTAAAAATATTATTTTGGATTTTTTGAAATTCAAAGAAAAGATCCATTCTTGGTACTAAACTTAGAGGGGTACACAAGATCAAAAGTTTCCAATACCTTCTAATAGATTTTATTTTATGAAGTCTGACACGGAAAATTCAAATGTAAAGCTAACTCTAAAATCTGTTAGTTGAGACCTCAGAGACTTAGGGAAATAATCAATTATAGCAACAAACTACCTAGATGAAAGCTTTTCAAACATATTTCCTAATGTGATCTAATTGTGTGCTAAGATATTGTCACCTCATGTAATTTTTACTGCTATAATTTCAATGTAAAAGAGTCATATTATGAAGTATTTCAAGGTGAATAGCTAATTTACCCGATTTTGGGATTTCAGACTTCCACACTCTTTTGAAACCTGCCGGTGCACATATTCACCAGGTCTGCTCTGAAGGGAAGTGTCCAAGTCCGGCTGGGTGAATGCTACCTGAAATAGTGAACATTTCTAATTAAGTGACAAGAAAATGGAATCCTGCTTTCTATTGAAACACAAATTAATGCGGGTTTTTTTCCATTACTGCTTATATTTCTAATATTACATAAATCATTTGTAGTATATTTGAAAAATTTACTCTTAACAAAAAAAGCTTCATTGTGTTTAGTTTTTCCTCCTCTATACTGCTGCTATTCTTAGTTTTGAGAATAGTTACTTATCAAGTATACAATTTGTAGGTTATGTAAATGACTTGTTTTTCAATCATATCCGCTATAACAACCCAAGAAAATTTTAATTCTGATTGTTTATCCACCAAAATTTCGAGTTGCTTAAAACTAATGGCTAAAAGAGGGCTTTTACTATTCTCTAACTGATAAATTAACATAAAATTGTGAGAACAGCCTGTATTTCCTTTTCATGTTTTGAATCACTCAATTTTAGAGTTGGAAAGAGGTGCAGAAATCATGTGGTTTTCATTTGTTCGGGTTTAAAGATGCTATCTTTAGTTTTATTACCTAACAAATATTTACTGAATATATGCAATGTGCTCAGTAAACTATAGGTGTTATGGAGAATGTAATGAAATATAAAGGAATCATTTCTTCTTGTGATGAACCATGTATTGTACCCTATAAAGCACAACATGGATACTATATCCTTTTCCCTATACCCCCTGTCAATAATAACCTTCCTGGGGGCCTCATATGCTATCTTATTTTGCAATTTTTAATGTATTGTGTATAATAATTAGTTCTGTTTATATTTCATCACCTTACTAGAAATTTTACCTAATCTAATCTTTTTATTTTTTCTAATTCCTAGTACAATGCTACCCAATAGTACTTAAAAGAACCTCCCCTATAATTTTCCCTTTCACTAATCTTTCTCCTCATAATGTATTCTAAGACACAATAAATTTTCAGGAAAGCAAGGAAAAAATGAATATTTGAAGCAGGTGTTGTTATGGATTAATTGATCAATTAAGATTTAGAGCTAAAAGGGACCTTAGAAGAGCAATTCCCTCTTATTATGTGAGGAAAATGAAATCTAGATTGATTGACTTTTTAAAAAATCACACAGTATTCACCAGAAGGAAGATCTGAATTGGGGTCCTTGGATGTCAAAATCAAAACTCCAATATTCTCTCTATGTCTTCATGGGATGCTGCTAGAGATTTTTTAAAAATTCTAAAGTTGGAGAGAGAGCCATATACAGGCAAAAAATTGGAAATGAATATTGGCAATATATGATTAATTATCAATTAAGTGCTATTAGAATTCAGTGGCTGATAGGATTACTGTCCCTTGAGTGATCAGGGAAGGCATGAGAGAGAAGGACTAAGTTTGAGCGTGGGAGAGTAGGGAAGGTTTAAATAGGTCAAAAAAGAGGAGGAAAAACTTTTGGAATCGTGGGTTTTGTGTCCTGACATATGTTTTCTTTCTCTACTAACCATAAGTACACTTTAATTTTAATTTACGTATATCTTAAAAATATTCTTTAGAAGATGATTTTCCAAATCAAGATTTGGAAAGCCAGAAGGACATAAGGAAAATCAGACTTCTTAACTTTATTCCCACAAAAAATAACATTTCTCTAATATGTAATAAAAATCAAGAGATCTGTATTTAGCGATCCATTCATTCTTCATTTTTTCACATTTATTAAGTTGCTTGTGGCACCATATTAGACACAACAGATACAAGGAAAAAAACTGAAAAAGTCCTACCCTCAAGGAATTTATATATAGGGGGGAGGATCAACTTGAAAACAAATATATACATACAAAATATATAGAGTAAATAGAAAGTAATTTTCAGGGGCAGAGGATATGTGAATGAGAGTAGTTATCAGGCCCATCAAAACTCCTACCTAACAAGCAAATGGAGAATCAAATCTGTTAGTATTTTTTACATAGACCGCTAAATTGTATTTTCATTTTCTTGGGAGTTTTCAATATCTCTGAGGCATAGCATCCATATACATTGTTATGTATCCAAAAAGCTACTATGGAATTAATTATTTGATAATTCAAGATCAATGAATCTCAACCTTTTTGTGTCTGAAAGGCTCTTCTTAGATACTGATTGTACTACTATTAGTACCTGATGACAGTCTAGAAAAACAACATAAAGCTCCTATGCATTTTTGTAACAATATTAAAAGAATTTTTATTTTATTAATCACAACAGCATAAATATAGATATATTTATACACCTGAAAAACAGTAATAGTCAATGCTTGATGAGAATATGGATTCATAGACATTTTGCAGTTACAGCCCAGTAGTGGGAACCATGAGCAGAATTTGCCAGCAGAAAGAGCTTCACTGAGATGCTTTTGAAAACAAAGCCATCATTACACTCTAGTCCAGAGAACTGTTTGAAATGTACTCCAATTTGGCAATGTCATTTTCAAAACCCCATTTAGTGCTAATATTCTATAATCTTGGAGTTTTAATTGCAGCAACTGTATATTTCCAAGACAAAAAAATACAAGAAAACGACCACTGCTCTAAATGGTCATACCAAAAAAATGAGGTTGACGAGTAACTCCTTTTGCCTTTTTGTTTTACACCAAACCATCACAATATGGTTTTGCTCCCATTTTCTACCGCTTAATGAGATTCTTTTACAAGTTTAGGCAAAAATGAAACTATGCAGAAATTATATGTAATTTTCCAACACCCAAAATATCATTACTGTACTTCTATTTTGAAATCTCTTTAAACGTGTTGACACGTTTAAACAATTAACAATGTAAAACTATGTACAACTGCAAAGAAGTGCATCATCTAAACGAAAGTGTAAAAACTAATATGACCATTGTTTGTAATCTTTGAATAAAAATAGTTAAACCTAACTAACTCTCAAAATTACTCTGTTGAAACTTTAAAAGGTGAAAAGAATATAGTATCTTTTCCAAAGATGACTAAGGTTGAATTGGAAATGAGAGTGGTTTTTTTTTTTAAAGAGTAACAACAAAAAAAATGTGAAAGCATAACAATTTTTAGTTATCAGAGATAAGAAAGAGTTTGGGATAGATTGCTCTTAATAGTTTTCAGCAATATGTTCACATTATGTAGAAAGAAGGTATTAAAAACATCTTAAGAAGAACTGTAAGATATTTCATTATGTAGCTTTCATAAAGTTCACAGGGTTCATAGAATGTCAAAGTTAGAAAGCATCAAACAGAGTACAGTCCAACCTCCCTCTCTATTTTTTAAGAGGAGGAAATCTAGCACATATAGATGAAATGACTTATCTAAGATCAGAGTTAGTTGGTAAGTGGCTTAAAGTTTTGTCACTCAAAATTAGGATTAAACCTGATTCCAAATTTGAAGCTTCTCACTATACTTTAAGGCTTCACTTTAATGTGGGGTTCAGTTTTATGGACACCAAAGATACCTTTAGATCAAGGTTCTGATACAGTAAGTGAAATAAATAAAATAAGAAACCAGACACTGAGGTCCTTTCTTAAATTAAACTGCCAAGAATTTCAACTCTACTGCAGAGTGAAACTCTGTTGGGCTGGTCATATTGTTTGAATGCCAAATGTAGGCTTGCCAAAAAGACTATTTGATGGAGAACTCAAACAAGGCAAGTGCTCACAGGGTGGTCAGAAAAAGTGATACAAGGATATTCTCAAGGTCTCTCTTAAGAACTTTAGAATTGACTGGGAGACATGTGACATACTGGCACAGGACTGTCCAGCATGGTGTGCCCGTATCAGAGAAGGTGCTGTGGCTATGGGCGAAGCAAAATTGAATAGCTCAGAAGAAACATGGGACATGCAAAGTTAGAGAATCCACTCTAAATTTTTATAGGGACTATGTGTATGCAACCTGTGATACAACATTCCAAACTTGTATTGCTCTCATCAGCCATAATTGGACACACTAAATTGACTTTAATATAGTGATGTATTTTGGTCTTCTTTGAGAATGAAAGCCAATAACTAACCAAGCAACCAAAGTTTAGAAAGTATTTTGCATCCACTATTCATTTGAGTATTCTCCCCACATTCTGGTGTTGTCTTTCTTTTAATCAAATCCTTTAATGATGGAACTATAATCCAAATCAAAGGAAATGTCCAAGAAAAACAAGAATGGGTAATGCACAGTAACAAAGAAGTGCTAAAAACAGTTTTAAAAAAGGTCATGGGAACAGACAAGGAAAACGGGCTAAATAGTTTTATAAGCTCTCAAAATGCACCGTTCCTTGGAATCTATGTTATTCAGATACCATGTGAAACCCTCAAGTGAGAAAACACTCTAAAATCTAAGGCAACTTATTTCATGTAAAGATAGAGCCTAATTTTTATCAACTTTTTTTCTTGAAATCAAGTTAGAATCTGCCTCTCTCCCCAACTTCTATTCATTAGTCCTAGTTTCTGTTTTCTGGGTCAAGTGGGAAAATTTTAATTAATTTTCTATATACTTTCTTCCAAATACTTGAAAATAGTGATCTTTAATCTGAGTGTGCAGACACCTCACTATTCTGGTCAAGTTCCTCTGTGTATGCTACAGTTTGTCAATGATCATCTCAAAATGTGACTCTTAGAACTGACCACAAAACTTCAGGTGTGATATCCTCCAGGACTGAGCTCATTAAGATTATCAATTCTCCCAGTAAACACAACTGTTCTCTACATGCAGTCAAGAAGGGCATGTCACATATCACACTAATAAGTCTTACAGTCTATTATAATCGACATGTCTTTTTTCCCACATGAACTTTCACATAGCCATACCTTTTCTATCCTGTGCTTATCTAATTGATTTTTTAAAATCTGAGAATATGATTTTACATTTATTAAATGACAAATATATATATATGTATATATATATATATATGTGTGTGTGTGTATTATTACATCTTTATTACCTTACTTATATAACAAGTGATTGTTTTCTTACTTGATTAGCTTGGCTTTGTAGGAACACTCTTCTAGAATTCAAATCTTCAAAAGGTGAGGATCTTATATTTGAACTTCTATAGGGCTCATTGGTAATAACAGTTTCTGGTTGGAAAAAGTGATCTTTTGCTAGAGAACTGGAAGTATCATCTTCTGTTACCTATTGGAGAAAAGAAAACTTCATTATATTCCCTGGAATGAATATTAACATGTAATTGCAAAAAGAAAAAAAGATGTTTGTTTTATACAAGAAGTTCCACTGATAGGCTTATTATTATCAGGAATGCTATAGACATAGTATACCTGGATTTGGGCACAATATTTGACAAAAACTCTTGTGCTATCCTTGTGGAAGAGATAGAGAGATGCAAACTATATGGCAGTACAGTAAAATAGGCTTAGAATTGTTTGAATGAATAGACCCAAGGTATATTCACTACTAGATCTAGATATCAAGTTAGCAAGAGTTTTTCTAATGGAGTAAACAGAATATCTCAGGGATCTGTCCTTGGTCCTACACTGTAAAAACTTTTAAAAAAATTAATTAGATGGATAAAGGGAAAGATAGTCCAGAAGCATTTATTAAGCACCTCACTATGTTCCAGGCATGGGCTTATGATCTAATGGGTAGAAGATAACATAGAAAATAAGCTGAGAAACAGGGAGAGGGGTAAGTACCAAATATTGGGACATATTAGGAAAAATCTGAGAAGTCCTAAAATAGATTAACAAAGTGAGAAATGAAGAGGCATACTTATCATATATGCTAGGTAAAGTTAAGAGGACTATTTATCTTGTTGGATGTCATAAGAAAGGTAAAAAAAAATTCTTTATCAATCAAAAAACATTCATTAGGCATTTATCAGGTGCCAGGCATCCTGTTAAATGCTAAAGATATAAATAAAGATAAAAATAGTTTTTGCCCTCAAGATCACTTTGTAATTTCAAAAGTAAAATGCAAATAAGTAGGGAGGAGTTGGGGTGTATGGGGAGAAGAGCAAAGATGTTAGAATAGAAGGAACTAATGTTACTGAGATTCCCTCCACAACTTCTTCAAAAAGATGTATAAAATGCAACAGACCAAATTCTGATGGAGAAATCCAGAAAAAGTTACATTGAACCCTTTGTTTGGGCCAAATCTGCATAGTGAGACAAGCATTGTAAAATCACATTAGCACCTAGAAAGGTGCACACCAGCATCAAAGGAGGTCCCAGACTCATAGACCTCAGATAGTATTAGAGCACTTCAATGGGAATGGGTGCTAATTGGCAGGTTTGTCACTCACTACCTATTCTTAGGTAAAAGATCCAGGAGAGAGTGAAGAGAACTGGGCAAGACAGTGCCCTTCCCCAGCCAGTAAGTCCCTGGGCAGTGCACAGAGAAAGGAGGAAGTTGAGAGGCCAGCAGGAGTATGACTCAGACCTCAGACACAAAATAAGGTTTAACTTCTAGCAGTTAGCCCAGACTATAAAGAAATAACCAAGGCAAGAAGCCCAAACCAAAGAAAAATCTATATTTTCCCACTTTGAACCAAAAGCAGCAAGCTATGCTTGTACAGACTCAAATACGGGTCAGAAAACTTGTGGGCAAGGCTCAGAACAAGAGGATAGAAATGAGACATTGCTTTGGAGTACACTCCTTTGAGAACACTGAAAGTCTGCCAAGTCTTCAGCCTGCCCTTAAGATCCTGGAAATATTCAAATGCCACCAAAGGACAGCAACAACCCAGACCTTCCCTAAAGAAGTACCACAGAAAACAGTCAAAGTCAAATCCAAAGTGAGGAAGTAGACTGGAAGAATGAGCAAACAAAAATAGAACCAAACCCTAATGAGTTATTATGGTGTCAGGGACAATCAAGGCACAAATGCAGAAAAAAGATTATGACTCTAACGCATCTATAAGCAATACTTCAAAGAAAAACACAGTTTGGGAACAAACTCAACTAGAATTCCTGGAAGAGATAAAAGAAGAGATTTAAAATGTTTTTATAAATGGAATGAGAATGCTGGAGGAAAAATTTGGAGAGAAAAACAAAGAATTATGAAAGAAAGAAATGAAAAGGGAAACTAACAGTTAAACACAAGAAAACTCAAACTTTGCCCAAATATCAAACTACTTGAAAATTTGAATGGATCAAATAGAAGCCAATGACTTAGACAACAAAATGAAACACTGAAAAATGGAAGAAAGTGTAAAGTATCTCAGAGCAAAAACGGAATTGGAAAACAAACTAGGAAGACAAAAAATTTAAGAATCACTGATTATCTGAATACCATGACTACAAAAAAGCCTTGACATTCTATTTCAAGATATTTTAAAAGGAAATTGCTCACATCTTTTGGAAAAAGGCCAAAATGGAAATGAAGTCATTGGTCACCTCTTGAAAAAAATCAGAAAATGAAAACTCTCAGAAATATCACATCCAAAATCCAAAGCTTCTCTATCAAAGAAAAAAAATACTACAAGCAACCAGTTAAGTATTGAATAGTCATAATCAAAATCATACATAATTTATCAGCCACTAGCATAAAAGAGCAAGAGAACTTGGAATACAATATTTCAGTAGGCAAAGAATATGAACTTACAGGCAAGAATAATTTACCCAGCAAAACTGAGTATAATACTATGGGGGTGGGGGGAAGGGAAGGAACTATAATGAAATATAGGAATAGCACTTCCAAGTACTCCTGATGACCAGAGCTAGGGCAAAACTTTGAACTTCAAACATAAGAGTGAAGAGGAACATAAAAATGTAGACAAGAATGTACAATTCTAAAGGATACACTGCTTACTTACATTCAAATGGAGGGAGATAACACATCTCCCCAGAACTCTATTATCATCAGGGGTCACAGAGGAGTCAAGCTAGACAGACCCCAAAAGTGACTGTTATGTCTTGATGATATTAAGAAAAAAAAAGGAAAGGGAAATACATTGGGGGTGAGAAGAAGAGAAAGAAAGTAAGTTTAGGGGAAATTACCTTACATAATCAGAATATACAAGTAGAAAGCTTTACAAATGAAGAGGAAGCGAGGAAATGGGGGAGTGCCTGATACTCCCAACTTCATACTTATTGAAGTAGTCAAAAAAAAAAAAAAAAAAAAAAAAAAAAAAAAAGACACACACATAGACTTGTATCCAAAAATCCATTTCACTCAACAGGTAAAAAGGAAAAGGGAGAAGAAAGAAGAGAAAATTAAGGGAAGAATTAAATTTTTTACAGCTCTTTTTGAGGTGACAAAGATTGAGAATTTGAGGGCATGGATGAACAAACTATGGTTTATAAATATGATGGATTGATATTGTGCTGAGCTCTTACTAGCAAGAGACCCAACTAGGGTTCCAGAAGATTAAAATAGTGAAACATGTTACCTACCTCCTGATAGAGAGATGAAAAACTCATGAGTATATAATGAAGCAGATTGTTTTTAGATACTCAAAGTAGAAATCTGTTTGAATTGATTACACATATTTTTAATGGGTTTTGTTTTTCTCAGGTTCTCAAATAGAAGAGGTATGAAGATGGATCTTGCCTGATTAAAACAATGTATATTAAAAGAACACAGAATTATATAAGATACAGAACTGATGGGACCTATTCTTAAAGGGGAAAGCACTAGCAGTTGGAGGGACAAGGAAAGGCCTCTCATAGCAGATAGGATCTAAGCTGAGACTTAAAGGTAGCCAGAAAAACTAAGAGGCAAAGGTAAGAAGAAAGGCCATTCCTGGAATGGGCAACAGCTTGTGAAAGACAAGGAGAAAGGAGATATAACATCATGTGTGTGGAATAGTAAAGGTAGCCAGAATAGTAGCTGGAATGGGGGAGGAAAGGGATGTGTGTGTATGTGGGAAGGGGGAGTAGAAAAGTATTATGAAGACTAAAATTTTAAAAAGCAAATCAAAATGATCAAGTTACAAAAGAGTTTTAAATGCTATTTGATCCTGGAGGCAACCAAAAATCACTGTAATTAGACTGAGTAAGGGAAGTGACATAGTTATTAGACTTGTATTTTAGAAAAATTGCTATGTGGAGGATGTACTAAACTGATGAGAGTCTTGGGTCTGTGAGACCAACAAGAAGGTTACTGCAGTTATTTAGGTATGAGGTAATGAGAGGCTGATTTAGGATGGTAGTTGTGTTAGTAGAGAGAAGGATACAAGGAATGTAGCAAAGTTAAAAATTAGAAGATTTGGCAATAGAATGGATATATATTAGTGTGAAAAAACAGTTGCAAGTTGGGTGATTGGGAGGGTGAAGCTTAAGAGTAATAGAGAAATTTGAAAGAAGGCAGAAAAGTTTTAGATTGCTTTAGATTGAATTTGAGATAACCATAGAGGATTTAGATCTTGATGTCCAAAAGACAATTGGTGATTTGGGACTAAGCTAAGGACAGAGATTAGGGATGGATATAGAGATACAGGAATCAACTGCAGGGATATAATGATTATGGAAACAGATGAGATCACTAAATGGGAGAGATAATAGAGAGAGCAAATGGAAAAGATGGTCCAAGGTGGAGCTTTGGTGGAGAAAAATGACTTGTAGCAGAAAAATCAGTAAGAAGATGGAGCTAGGAGAGCTAAACAAGAACAATATCATGAAAACCCTGGAGAGGAGAAGGCGACAAAGGAACAAACATTTATTAAGTGCCTACTATGTGTCCACCAGCATTGTGCTAAGCACTTACTAATACTAAATAGAATAGTTAACATTTATATAGCATCTATTATGTACCACTGTGTTAAACACTTTATAATGGTAATCTCATTTGATCTTCACAAAAACTACAGAAGATAGGTTGCTATTATTGTTTTTACATGTAGTTGGGGAAGGGGGAGACAGAATATTATTTTTAAAAGAAAAAGAAAGTTATTAGATTTGACAATTAAGAAATCATTTGGAAAGGGAAGTTTCAGTTGAATGATGAATCTGAAAGCCAAATTGTAAAGGTTTTATAAAAGTGAGGAAGAGAAAGAGGAGACTCTGAGTGTATATAATATGGTTTTCTTAAAGTGTTTAGCTAAGAATTATAGCAAAGATATAGGGAGAGCTAGTAAGATAGGAGTGGGAGGGACATTAGAGTGAGGGAGGTAACAGCAGGTAAGGAGACTGAAAATAAGTAAGAGTAGGTATAGTAGGAAAATGGGATAAAGGATTATAAACAGGTTGGTTTTGGCAAGAGAATGACTATCTTTTCACTTGAGAAAGCATTGCAGGAGAAAGGGTGGGAAGATGTTTAACAGACGTGAGATTAGGAGAGAAAGGACCCTCCAAAGCCAAAGGAATCAATTTTGGTGGGTGAAGTGCTTAGTAGACAAGAATAGTGAGAGGAGATGTCAAGGGAGGAATAAGGTGGAGCATGATCAACAAAAGATAAGAATAGAAGGGAGCAAAGTGTAGCCAGAGCAAGAAGGATATTATGGAAAAAAAACAAAAAACAAAAAACAAAAACAAAAAAAAAACAACTGAGGGGATGGAAGGGAGGGCAGAATGGACAAAGATCATGGTGAAGACTAATATAAATCAAATACCAGATAAACCTTGTAGAAAACTACAAAATGTTAAAGAAGAAATTACAAGAGATAAAATAGAATAAGTAAGAAAAGAATGTCATCAAAGAAATGGTTAAATGAAAAACAAGATGCTTGGTAATATGGTGGGAATATTATATCTTCCAACCTTCCCTTCCCCTTCCCTGAGTTTACCAAAATCCTATGAAAATTAGATGACTGGAAAGGTGGACACCTTCCTTCTCTCCATCTCTAAACCATTTATAAACTCATTAGGATGCCAGAAATACTAGTGGAACAAGCAAGAGGAAAACTTTTGCTCTCAAGCACTGCTGCGTAAATATTGAACATCCCCAGCTATACGGAGAAAGACCATAATTCCTATACCACTCAACCCATAGGTCCACTTCCATTTCCCAAAGGTAGCATATAGAGTTCTTCTATTGCCCCATCCTGCAGTGGAGTTACAGTTGCTCACACCATTTGGATGAACAAGGAGTCAACAATGAGAATCCCAGTAACAAAGTCTCCCTAGGCTTTTTCATCTCTTCTCTCTCTGCACCCTTTAGACAGCCAAGGGAACTGTCATCTTTCCTTAAAGATCCCTTTGCTTTGACATTCACATTTAGACTAAATCTTTATTAAAGGATGTTTCTCTCATTAGTGTATGAGAAAATTGCATATAACAAACTTTTTTGTTCATTCCAATAATATTTTCTTGGTATCTGTTGAATTTATATGAATATTTTATGATGTGAACATATTAATCGGTGATATTATCATCATAGAATTATTTATGATCTGAACATACACATCAGCAGTACTAGAATAGCTTTTAAAGTTACTTTTTGCTCTACTAAACGAAATACTTTTAAAAATAGTCATTAAACATACATACACACCCAAAGAGAGACCGGGTTCTTGTATTCTCTAAATTTTGCAATTACTTGTGTTACTATAAAGATATGACCTGCTATAAAATACTATTTGCAAAATACTGCCTATTCTTGTCTTATGTTTTCACCAAGAATACTCTCTATACATATATAACATGATGTCAAGAGAATGGGAAGAAAGCCCTCTGTGTTTTGGGTGTGTTACTATGGCAAAGACTTAGACAAGCATTACACGTGCTTGAATATGCACGGACAGTTTACAATCTGCATCACTGGAGGAAATACAAACATTGATAAATAACTTTAAAATGGACCCACAGATTCATCTGAATATTATTAGTGGTGTGTCATTACTGTGGTCAAATCACTTACCCTGTGGGCAACACATCAAGTGTCTCCAATCTGGGATTCTAAGGTCCTATCCAGCTTTAAGTTCATGATCCTCTGATACTATGAAATGCCTCAATGAGGAAAGTCAAAAGAGCCTAAGATCCACCTGAATGAGTAAATGCCTGATCATCTTGCCAAACAAAGAGATATGTTAGTCAACAGTAACACTGGTTTAGAGTAAGCTCTTCTCACAGAGTAGGTAAATTAAAAAAAAAAATAAATAAAAAAAAAAAATATATATATATATATATATATATATATATATATATATATAAGCAATATCACTTTATAAGACAGTGGCAGGAGAAACATCTGGAGACAAAGTTCAAAGTAAGATGCAATTAAGCCAAATAATTATGAGATATGTGGGAGATAAAATGAGAGAAATAATAGAAAAAACAAAATAAAACAAAAATGTTGTCAGAATGTCTATAGTATAGGATTGTTTTTTTGGCCATTAATGATAGTAAACCTACATTTGTATTTTAATGTCACAGTCTCATCATCCTCCAAAAAGGAAGTAGAAATAGAAATACAGAAAACAAAAAGCAGAAAAAGAATCTGATCCAGATAGAGTATAGACAATAAGGGCCCTGAAGGTTTGGTTTTAAAGATATCTGTAAGACGTGAAAACAGCAAATGAATAGGGGGAAAATAGTGATTAAATGAATGAAAAATATGATTACAAACCTTTCTCATCTTTTGCAAACATTCTATAGCATTTACTATAGCATTTACTTCAATTTAACAGATACACACACACGTATATATATGTAAAATTAATCATTTAAGAATTTGATATAACTATCCACAAAGGATAAACCAAAGAGCATGAGGAACATTTACTGTCAAGTCTATAATATGAAGTTGGATAAATAATCTATAGATTTGGACCTTCAATATATATATAGCTTAGATACATTTTACAATAGTGAACAAAGTCCTAAATGAGGGGATGAGAAGAAACTGTTTTATAGCTGGTAAATTGACAAGAACTTTCAATGACATAGATCTAAACCCCAAAATAAATAATATAAATATTCTTCTGGTGATGCTATACAACTATCAATCACAGAATACCACAATTTTCAAAGAATCAAAATTATGAGTCATTCAAAGGGCAAAGAACATGAATAGGCTATACTACATTATGAATGAAGAATTTTGGTCAAGAAGCAGAGTAAATTAAATTGCCCAAAAATTATGAATCTGAAAAGATGGGTCTGCAATGTAATTAGTGGAAGGTAAAATAAATAGAAACTCCCCATAAGGCTTAGGAAATTAGTATGGTGTAATAGAAAGGACAATGGTTGTGGAATCAGAGGATCTGGATTCAAATTCTGCTTCTCACATTTACAATTTAATCTATGTGACCTTGAGAAAATCACAATCTCCCTAGACCTCCTCAGCTCTAAATTTACAATCCTTTGAAAATAAATGATATCCACCTAATGTCAAAAGATCTAGAGGAAGGATCCTAGCACTCTGAGTATACTTTCTGTAACAGATTTATGGGAAAACAGACTATCCATATTAAAAAGGCCTGGATAGACTGTGATAGTAGGTATACATATTGGTGAGATTACAGATACATGAAAGTATTTGAATATAAATGTCACATCTTATAATAGATTGAGCTAAAAACATTAACTATGCAACTATAATATCAGAGAGGCAACAATTTTCCTTAAAGATCTAAGTAAATCAGTATTTTACTTGATTGGAATCAACAAGATGACATGGCAATCAAAAAAACCCTTACATTACATTACATCAAAAACCTTACATTACATTAAGAGGCATAATGTCAAAAATAAGAGAGATAATAAGGTTTAATGATTGACTGACTGATAGATCTTCCTAATGAACTCTGATTTGAACACATCAAAATGAGGAGACTATGCTTAACTTTTGGCATGACATTTTAGAAAGAACATTGAACACACCCAGAATAACAATAGCAGTTCCCCTTCATATTGCATTTACAATGTATTAGTCCTTCTAATAAGTGTTTTACAAATATTACCTCATTTTATTCTCATAATAATCCTTAGAGCTAGGTGCTATTATCATACTCAGCATATGGTGAGAAAACTGAGATGAAGAGAGGTTAAATTATTTTTGCAGGGCCCTAATTTTGAACTCAGACCTTCCTGAGTCCAGGCCTAGGGTTCTCTCCACTACTCCACCTCAATGTTCACAAAACCATGAAGAGGATGGTGAAGAGATGGGAGGCAATGTTAAATTCTACTATGGGTGTTGCAGAGAGACTTAGGTTTGACACAAGGAAAAAATTTCTAATGGCTCAGAAATATCTTAAATAATAAAGTGGACTGATTTATAGGATTGTAAATTCCCATTCATTGGAGGCTTTCAAGAGAAATTATGTAACTTCACTTACAGTGAAAGATAACTCACCATTCTATTTTGCAGTCCATTCCGTTTTTTTGGATAGAACCAATTATTAGGAAAGTTTTCTTCATGTCAAACCTGTTGAGGATGTTGTTAAAAAAAGGTTTCCTGTTCGAATATAAGCTGACCTAAATAACCACTGAAATCCCTTTCAAGTATTTAATAAGCTCTCACAATATATTCAATGGAGCAATAAAAAGATTGTCCCTGACCTAGTGAAGGTCAAATTTTAACAAGAACTTCAAAATCTTTGCCTAGACTCAAGGATCTTTTATTAAAAAAGGGGAAGTTAGGAATTATATATTATTTTCTAGACATTTTCAAAAAATTTTGAACAAAGAATTGTTCGTGTCTAAATATACAAATATCCAATTGTTAATGAATTACAATAATCTCATGTTGATATTTTAAGTTTAAATAACTTGATAAAATATTAATTTTCTCTTAAATTTTACAGTGATTTAAAAGTTATAACTACATCTGTTGAAAGTATGTAAAATAAGGAAACATAACTATTGAGTACTACTGAAATTCAGGATGTCTCAAAAACTTTAGTGCAGTTTAAGCCTTAATAGTTTAAAACAGTGTGTAATACAGAAGATATAATGTATTACATTTCCTCATATTAATTACTCTGAATCAATGAATGTAACTATAAGCAAAATGTATGTAGTTAAGCGGGGAAAATATTTCTAGAAGAAGGAAACTGAGAAATCAGATGAAGAATTTGACAAAATTCTTTGCTCATCAAGACAAATTCAACATATAAATTTGATATTCAGTGACTTCAAAAGACAAAAAGGCTAGATGATGAAAATCTTATTGAAAAACATGACTGTGGATCAAGAAATGAAAGAGCCCAACTATTTAAAAGACTATTTAAGAATTTCACACTTGTACACAATAGATTTCTCCTCCCTCTCCAGAAAGTGGATAAAGCAATCACATTGATTTTGTCACCATTTCTTAAAGAGTCTGAATGACTTGTTTGAAGTCACAGTACTTTCGACTCCAAATCTAGCTTTTTCTATTATACTGTGCTGTGCTTGAAAGAAAGAAGAAAAAAACAACTTTAGCCCCACAAACATACAATCTTGCCACATTGATGGTCAAATACTCTACCAGTTAAGACCATAAGCTAAATGATAAAATATTCATGGGAGGAAGAAAACACTATCTCCAAATGGCTAAAGATAGATTCTGATTATCCTGAGATTCAATTATACTAGGTTATAGGAACATTAGCAAACAAAGAAAAAAAAAAAAAGATATTGCAAATGGAACCAATCGGAGTATTTTTTACAGAGACCCATTCCAGTGCTTAATTATAATGCAGTGGATGCATTTAGATCCTACCACATAATTCAATATCCAATGTGAGAAACTGGTAATTATGGTATTTTAAAAAGATAAAGTTGGATTGTGTAATAAAGAGCTGAATAAACCTGAGTTAAAGAAATTGGTAGTACATAGGTAGAGATGGGCTGCAGTTTAGGGCTGACTGCTAAATTTTCAATGTGAGCATTTAAATCTCAGATTAAGCATATATGCCTGAGATTTTTCTAGATTTTAAAAAATTGAAGAAAATATTAATAACACATTAAATTAAACAAATGTACCTATCATGCATGCTTTTCTTTTACTGGAGAGCAAGCTGTTGATTATTTACCAGCATGCCCCTGCCTAAAAGCAATACGATTTTAAAGGGACACAGGGATTAATTCTCAAGATATTTCAAAGAAGACCATTTTCTAACTCCCCAATAGAAAAAAAAAAATCAAACACACTGTTTTTACCCCCAAAAAAGGCCAAGAAAAACCAAACAACTACTGTCTCATATTATTTTGTCATCTCTATTTTTTAAAAAAGTCTTTGTGAGGATGGTTGATAAACACAATTAGGATTTTTTTTTTTCCTGAGGCAATTGGGGTTAAGTGACTTGCCCAAGTCACACAGCTAGGAAGTGTCAGAGGCCAAATTTGAACTCAGGTCCTCCTGACTTCAGGGTTGGTGCTCTATCCACTGCACCAACTAGCTGCCCTAATTAGGATATTTCTTTGATAAAAACATGAAAAAGCAGATTTCTGTAGACAATTTTCTATGACTATATTATGTTTACTGTGATACAACTAATAGGTTCATTGAAATTCCACATGCTATTTACTGATTTTAAAAAAAGCATTTGACTTAAAAGAAGATTTTGGAGATTTGTTTTCAAATAAGGAATTTCTTTCCATACACATATTAAATTCACGACAATACACAAATTTCAATGAATTTTATAATATAAAATGTCATTGAAATTCACAGCAAAGGAAGATATATTAATTTAATTAGCTATATGAAAATCCATAAGTATATAACAGATTATGACTTGTAGCTTACAAACATAACTTTTAAACTAATGCATATATTAAAGAGTCTATTGTAGATAAATAGGAATTGGTATCAGAATGGAGAAGGAAGAGGCATTTGCTTTCCCTGATCTAGTAAACTAGTCACTAAAAGAGCAATATTTTTCTGGTGTTATTATATGGTCATGAGTCTTAGGCACCATGACCTAGGAATTAAATTAGCAAAGTAGCAATGGAAAGACATATGAATACTATAAGGAACCTATAAGACATTATCAAAAATGATTTACAGAGCATTAAAGCCATGGATAATCCAAAAAGATGAGTTTTTCATACAGTAAAAATGGGCAGCTAAGAGGAACATTGGTACAATTGAGATATCAAAAGACCAAGAGAAGAATGCCAGTTTGACTGTAAATGTGAAGAAGTTTAAATTATTGTATATGACTTTGTAATTTTCATTAAATAAAAAATGTCATTTTACTTTGTGGTCATCCAAATGCACAGTAAAATGCTCCACAACTTACCTAAAAACATAGAAACAGCTAAGGTTGCAATAATTTTACAAATGTGCTTATTAGGAGAATTTAGCCAAAATTATGATTGTTATTTAATTTAGGTATGACATTCTTAAAAAAAAAGGCAACCTGTTAGGATTACAAGGTGATAACTCAGGTTTCCTGAGCAATTCTCTAGCTCAGAATTCACACCTTTGGTTTGGGCCTTTAAGGTGAGTTTACACCTTTAGACTTCTGAAAAGGAGTTTACATATTTAAAGGAGTTTACACTTTTAAAAGGAGCAAGTTTATTGGCTGTAGGAGTTCTCACAATGCCAATCTCTGTGAGGATAAAAGAGGGCAGCACTGAATCTGGAGAGTAGTCTGGCTGGGAGATTGAGTTGAGACGACAGTCTGGAAGGATAACTTAGAGACGACCGGACCTTCACAATGGCCCAAATAAATTACTATTAGAAAAGATAGCATGTAATCCCCTCAAATTTAATCTATAGTTAAGTTGTGAATAATAAGCAATTATATTTTTAAGAATTTATGAATGAAAAAATATTTTAGTAATAACTTCCCAACTCTCTGGAAAGAATAATTTTACAAAGGTAAAGGATGCTAGGCATATTGTATCTTAACTGTATGTTTCCTTTCTACTCGATAGATACAATTCTACATAGATACAATTCTAATTCTCAGTTAAAGAAAAGAACCTTTGAGTACCATTGAGTCAGTTTTTGCCTGTGCTTGTATATTTTACTTCTGCTTCTCTTTAAACTAAAATAGTAATTGGAAGGTTAATGCTCTTCCTCTCC
Organism: Sminthopsis crassicaudata; assembly: GCF_048593235.1. Classification (NCBI taxonomy): domain Eukaryota; kingdom Metazoa; phylum Chordata; class Mammalia; order Dasyuromorphia; family Dasyuridae; genus Sminthopsis; species Sminthopsis crassicaudata. Next base: position 267,496,675 of record NC_133618.1, on the reverse strand, counting down.
CCATCCGTAACAATAGTAGATTTTAGAAACAAAACTATGAAATAATAGTTTTAGAAGATTATATATTACTCTGATATTTTGAACCGTAATAAGTTAATGGAATTTCCTTGCCCCTTCCTTAAAGAATATATCCATATAAATCAGTTTACAACCTACCTGATTTCATTATAGGGAGATGTATATAACACACACATACATACACACACACACACACACACTGTATCTCTCTCACATACAAACAAATATAGATATTTATTTATATGAACAAATCAATGAGTCTTTTTATTACAGGGTTTATAAACACCTGAAATGTTAATGAAAATATTGACACAATCTAAAGTAACTCACTCCTAGGATTATGTATTATTAAAAAATTTTTTTCTGGGAAGAGCAGAAGTGCATAATATTTAAACAAAACAAAACAAAACAATAACAACAACAACAAAAACCCTCTTCATATACAGATGTGCATTTGCCTTGTTTTCAAATGTCCAAAGCAATTATATACTTCCAACATTCAATTTTTTTAACCCCATAACCAGCAAAGTGCTGGCATAGATTAGAATCTGCATAATCTATAAAGAAATGCATGCCAGTTTTTAATGCACAACGGAAATCTGGTTTGCTCCCAGCTGCTGGTATAATAATTATTGTCCTATAGTTGCTAAGAGATTCTCTGACTTTTTTTCCTTAAGACTACTAAAACATTTCTGTGTGCAAGAGCAAAAAGGAGGTTGGGGAAAGCAATAAAATGACTCCAGCTGTAGATGTCCAACAGAACAAAAAACCAGATGACAGCTGTAGAAAAAATGAAAACCAGACTGAGCTTCTCCCTTCAAAGATTTTCTCTTCACTTTCCCTTTTCTCTTAATTCTGAAAAAGAAAACTTTAACAATGCTTTGTTCCAAATAAATAAATGATTATGAAAAGATCAGAGGCTATATTACTCTCAAAAACTCTTTTATTTCATGAGGTTACAGTTTTCCTCTGCTTGAAACCTTTCTGCAATGAAAGGCTTGGGCAACTACTGTTTCATTTAAACAGAGATGAAAAATTTTGTAAGTTTTTGATGTTTAAAATGATCTTTTTTTCCTTTTAGGTTTGGTCACAAACTTACAATATAAATATTCAAGTTAATTTATGCTGTACTTTTTATCTAGATTGTAATATTCTCATTAAAGTATAACATTTAACTAATATATTTTCTGTCCTTTAAATGAACTTTATTCCAAAATTATAGCAAAATAACAATGTGTTTGGGCATTATGAATGACACAATAGATGATGGTACATTGTGGGGAAAATGTAGTCCAGTAAATTAGAAAATAATGCCTACTATAAACCATGAAAGCGGACAGGGAAAACACATCTTTAACTTTTTATCCTAATATTTTGCATAAAAAAATAATTTTGCATAAATGGAAACAGAGAATACCTTTTATTGGCTGGAATAAGGTTATTCAAATTTAAAATGTTGCTACATCTGTATCATATTTAGTAGATCCTATTCCTTCAAAACAGATTGTACAGAAACTATCTGGGAAAATAATAGGCAGAAAAAAATCTTCTTAAAACTTGCAACTATTTTGAATTACTGCAGGATTATACTTATTTCCAAGAGTGTCATAAAATTCATTTACAAGAAAGCTTCAGTATTTAAACTCAGTCTTCAGACAGAAAATCTTCATTAAATGTTACCTCTGCAGATATGTACATGAAAAATTCACATCCTGACTACCTGAAGCAAAATCTCTTAAGACAACAGAGTAAATCGTAGCCCTTTTTACCATTTTGGAACAAATATTATAATACCTAATCCTGACAAAGAGTAAATCAGTTAAGCACTTCTTAGGGTCAAAAGAGGAAAAAAAAGTTAATTTTTTTTAAGACCAATTATATCTCATCTTTCATTTGCCTGGAGCATGAAATTTGAGATTTTCTACTTTTATAACTTCAAATCTATTGTGAGATGAGCTTTTCTTGATCATTCCAATACACCTGAATAATAATTTTCAAGAGTTTGAACTTGTAGCCTTGGCAAATAAAAACAGCATAAAATTTATCTTAAAACAAGCATAGGCCAGCCTCCCTCCCCTCCCAAAATATATAAAGATGCTAATTAGCACATTAAAAAGCTAAAGAAAGAGAATGAGTATAAAGTGCATTCAAGTTTCATTCCTGGATAATCTTTTAAAGAATCACATACCACAAGTTTAAGGTTTTTGTTTAAGTAAGTATATAAAATGGATCTTAAGAAACAGTGAAAATTTTATACTTGCCCTGAAGGAGTTTTATGATCTAAACTTCCAATAAAACTATTACTTTCTATCACAAAAATCTTTGCTAATAAAATTTAAATTTCCCTATAAATTTTATAATTTACTTACATTAGATATGAACACATTTTTTTTTAAATTTATCTAAATAACAGATTAAAACCTCCCACTACTTTTCATTTTAGCTGAAAACCAAAGATAAGCTTTTGTAAATGGAAGCCAAAAAAAGTATGGGCAATCTATTGAATTTGTCCATCAATACCTCTATATTGGTAAAACTTGGACAACTAGCTGGATCCAGAGCTTAAAAAGAGCAAGTAATAAAGTGAGCTTGATTGTAGAAGGGGGGACACTGTGAAGCACTTTCAAGGACCCCAAGTTTCTTGACAAAAATCTTTATAGAAAACTAGAATCTCTAAAACAATCAAAATGATATGTGACTTAAGGGGCAAAGGAGAGATGCATGGCATAGAGAACAATGCATTGCCAAAGATAATTTATACACAAGAAATGGCACAAAATAATTTAGGCAATATATAATCACAAAAGGTATACTGGTCATTTAAGCTTGCCAGAGCAAGGGCATAAAGAGATGGACTTTGAGTCTTGGGTTAGTATCCATAAAATAATAAAGGCATATTATTGTTATAAGTTTAGATAATCTGGTGGGGGTTTTTTGGGGAGAGGTCGTACAAAAGTTAAGAAGAAATAAATTACTGCTAGGCACAAAAATATTTCCACATATAATATCTTTTCAATTTAAAAAAGATATATGTTTATTATCATTTTAATTTGCTAAATGACCGAGTTCAGAATTATCAAGTGACAAGTAAACTTTTTACTTTTTTCTCACTATTTAAAAAAAAGTAACAGGAGAGTTTTATTGTGTTATCTACTAGATATAATGCAAGTTTCTATTATAAGGTAGTATTAGAAAATGATGGGCACTGGTTCATTCATGTTGAGTAACTTAATAGGGTAAAACTTTTTCATTTGTTCATTAAAAATTTTTGTTTTAAATTATAATAAATAAATCCAAACCAACAAACATAGAAAGCAAGAAGTGAACTTCTATGATAAAAGTCAGAAACAAGTAAATTGGGGAAAAAAGCTTACTTTTTTTTTTTTAAATACAAAAATAGTAACTGCTTCAATTTCTAAAAGATTATTAAGTGTTTTCCTTTCTGAATTAGGGTTTTTAAAAAATCCTTCTTGGTAAGTTACGAGGGATATGGGAAATGAAAAGTGAGGAAAAAAGCTGAAATGGACAGTGCCCAGGAGGTTAAATGTGGTTCCTCTACTTAGACCTTCTGTGTGAAGTCTAATCTTTTTGCTGTTCTTTCTTATAAGCAGCAAGGGGTAGAGTGTAGATAGACATTGTTGTATTTAAAAGGTGAGAGACCTGGTTTCAAGACCTGATTGACACGTCTCAATAAGTGCTCTGAGCAAGTCATTCAATTGTGTTTTAGTTTTCCCATTTGCAAAGAATGAACTGTTAAGAAAGCATTTTGTCATTAGCCAAGTGAATGAACAAATGTTAGCTATGCATACCTCTATTTCATTTTCCTGACTCTTTCTTGTCCATTTTCTTTCCTAATTCATCTCTAAGTTATAAATACAATTCCAGTAGAAAGCATGTTTTTAAACCCAAAACAAACAAATAAATAAATAGATGTTCTCTTTCAACTGCTTACTACAGAAACTTATGAATGCTTCTGTAATGATTTTTTGGTTTTATAGAATTACGTGAAACTGGCAAAAGAGTGTTGATATGGATTACTTTGTGGGACATAAATATAGCTAGTATATGAACTATGTGAAAATGATATTTAAATAGAATTTCATACATATCTCTGCTGGCCTCATAACTACAGAAAAGTCAGAGAAAGTTTCCTTTACTTTCAGTCTCAATATCTACAGAAATAAGGTACTGAAACATAGGGAGAATGCATACTTAAAAAAAATTAAATACTTTTTAAAACTTTGCCTTTTTTCTATAAAACATTTTTGTTTCTTTCTACTTTGTTGGCTGTATTTTATTAAATTTTAAGGTGATTCTGAATTAGCAACACAGCAAATATAAATCCCCAAAGATCTGGCTGTCTTCCTTAGAGCACAATTAAAAAAAAACACCAACATAAAGTATGATATAATACTTACTGGAAAACTGTCTTCAGCTACTTCAACATCATTCTGTGATGTCAGACAGTCTAAAGAACAAAAGTAATAAGAAATCAGGTTAATTTGAGTTGTGTGTATATATTTGTATATACACACACACATACATACACACACACACATAAATAAGGCAATTTATTCCTATATCTTCCCAATAATGTCAGAAATTATAGATAATTATGTGGTTCACCTGAGAGTCAGGTATGCATCAAACACATGAGCTTAATTAATTACAAACAAAAATCAGTGGAAGAGATTAGTAATTTTTTTTTTCTGTTGTAGAGGAAAAGGAAAAATTTTTGACTCCCTTACTATCATTTAGCCCCTTCAAATTATGGCTAACTGGCTGAGTCTAAATTGGGTGAATTAAAAGTTTTCAAACCACTGTGAGTACATGACTCACATATACTTAATAAAAAATAATTGGTATATGTTATTTTTCTGATTCAGTTTTATATGAAAAATCTACCTAAATGCATCAATATTTTATCCAAGTTTCACACATATAAGGTTATATCCTTGATAAATATAGAATTAATACAATAGCAACAATGTAACAAATATATTGACAAAAAAACACAAAGGCATTAGATGTTATTTTATTAATGACATGATAGTGAGAAGTTGGTGGGAATAATGAGATATGCCTGAAGTGATATTAGTTTGCTTAAATCATTTTCAGTCCCAAAAGACTGTTCTTGTCACAGCTTACTAATCAAACTTCTTTTTTACCAATTAGATATATTTTAGAATTAAATAGAATCTTATGGTGACTTTTATTCTTTCTAAAAAAAAATTTGTTTTAAATTTGACTCATTTGTGTTTAAAAAACACAAGCCAGCTTTACATGAAAGTGTTCTCCTTATTATATTTAAAAAGCAAATGTTGCATATGGCAAAATTTTTTATCTTTCTTTCAAGTTCTTATGTCACCAATATTAATGTCACCCATTAAATGTTTCTTGCCATTTTAATGAATGATATTTGTAGTCACAAAAAATGTTAAAGCAAAACTTGAGCCTTAAAGGACTATAATAATTCCAAACTGACAGGCAATATTGAAAAAGGGCTTCATTCTACTGAAAGCTTACTTATTTTAAAATGTAAATCTTGGATCAACTTTTGAAGGTCCCATTTGGAGATAATGGATAAATTAAGTGAGAAGGTAGACATTAAACCTACCTTGAGAAATATCCTCTATAGCTCTTCGAATGCCTCTGTCAAAAGCTCTTGCATCAGCAGGACTTTGAAAAGTAAGGCCAAACTTTTTGTCATCAATCTTCCAGTGATGAAAGGTTGGGGTGACCTTGTTGTAAATGAGGTCCTTCTTTAGTATACATTCTAAAACCACCTGCCAGAAATAATAATAAAAAAAAACAACCTAAATTATTGCACTCATACTGAAGATATCTAATAGGTTAAGTTCAAATTGGAGTGTGTGGGTGGTGCAGCTAAACACAGTCAATTTATTTTAAAAAGTGCAAAGCTACTTAGTAGTCACACATTCTATCAAATAAATGCAGAAATGAAATAAGGTTCAGAATATACTTTAGGAATAAATCATTTTTTAAAATATTATTTTAAAAGTATAATGATACAAAATGTTAAAATATTTTCTTTTAAAATCATATACATGAAAAAACTATCTTGGATTAGGATTCTAAGAAAATGTTAAAGAATATTTTATGGCTTCTTTAGTTATAAATAACTAATAATTTTTAATGGCTTCCTTTCTGAAAAATGTATGGCGTTTGAAGTAGGATTCAAAAGATTCAATGCCAATAAATGGAGAATGAAAGATTTTAATTATAGTTATTTTCCTAAAGAGACACATAACTATTTACTGTGTTTATTTTTACTTTGGGATTCAGTGAAGATATTAATCCTTGTGTGGATAGGTGGGAGATGGGAATGAAAGGAGAATAGTTAATCAGATTACTCTTGATTCATTTATCTCTCTCAGCCCAAAATATTTCATCATGGGAATTGAGGAATAGGTAACAGAAACAAGGTATTAATGCAATGAAGAGTGGTTCCTTGTTATTCTTCAGTAGGTATGAAAATCCACCTGATGGAATTAGAAGGCAGTTCACTGACAAAACATCAGCCATATCTCTGGTAGTCTTTAATAAAAAATACCCTTGTCAGTTCTATAGTACAGCAACCTCTGGAAGCAAAGAGAATTAGGATGAACTCAAGGCGGAATAATAAACCTTGGAAGTCAGTAGTTTAGCTCTATAAAGGAGCAAGTTCAGGGATCTTGGCTTGCCCAGTGATTTGTCCAGCAGAGACTCCAATCTTTTATGAGAGCAACAGGCTACTATGATAAGACAAAAGTCATTGGAGCTCTAAAATACTATAGTGTGAGAGTCTTAAGCTGTATATTTTCTACATGGGTGTCTTACTACCAGTGCATATGCCTTGTTCTTCCTGTACATACCCACTTCTCTCACTAAAACTGTCCTAGGTTTGTGTAGGAGGTATTTTATAGCTACTGATCTTTCCTTTGAAGGTAAGTAGGCAAGAAAAGGTAAGCAAAATAGAGGGGATGTTTGAGATATAATTTTAGGAATATTGATCTGCAGATTATACCCTGAACTAGGGATATTCACTCCCCTGGGGAATCTAATAGTAACTGAGAATTCAGGGAGCCTCAAAGAAAAGTTCCACTATAGTTGCATGCAGAAACTTCCTTTCATCTTATTTGATGTAAATTAAAGGTTTGTACCTAAAGCACAGGAAGCAAGAAGAGAGTTAAAACTTTTTTTTTTAAAACTTCGGGTTTTTTCTTCTGTATGTCTGCCATGCTTAGATGTTTTCTCCTAAAAGTGTAAATTCCTAGATTGAGGACTTATCTTCAAGTATAACAGCAGCTTTTATATTAAAAGGAAGTTCACCAGATATTCACATTTTCATCAAAGAAATGAGTTTAAATAAGAGATTTAAAAAAGAACTGTTATTAGAAAATCAATTGTGTAGTGAAGACATCACATATTAAATATCTGAGATAAGGCTCTGCCTGGAGACAATGGAATAAAAGATGTAGCTTTGCTTTTTGGATCAGACTTGTGATTTCTTCAGTGTAGTGTAAAGGGCTGAAATTCTGAGTTGATGCACTGGGGTCGGACAATAGAGCACTTAAGGCTAATTATTGATTGGACAATACTCTATTAGCATATGCTTGGAAAATGGCCCTTCCCACTATTCTGTGCTGGTTCGATCTTTTGGTGCACACAGAGAATTGTGGGAAGGATTAGAGGGTGGAGTAAGACAAGCCAGAGTCACTTTGGCAGTAAAAGAAGAGAAAGGAGGTCCTGGAGATGTGGCTTCCATCCTGTTCACTTCTACCCCCTAAAGACCAAGAATAAAGACCAAGGACTTTTGCTGATCCTGATTCTGGCTGATTCTAAGGCATCCAGGGTGCTAACTTGGTCCTCACAGTGTGGGAACTACTGGTGAGCAGGGACTCCTGCCAGCACCAAAAGGCAACTGATTTGTAATTTAAAACAATTTGCCTATCAGAAGTCAGTGGTCAAAAGTAAGAAGGACTGTATGATGTGGGGAGAAATGACACCCTATAATCATAAGACCTTAGTTACCTTTTATCATGATTATATAATGAACTACTCTTGGAGTTTCCATTATAGTTAATGTTTATTAAAAGCATGATTACTACAAATAAGTGTCTGATAAAGTAGATTTTTTAAAACAAATATGGTAAATTAAATAAATGGATGATTAAAATTACTATTCCTAAATATCTTATAGTATATATATTTTACAATAAGATTCAAGTAATAAAAGGATTTTATTGTTGTTAATGAGTTTATTCTAATTAAATACTGAAAAAGGCATCTAAAGTTAATATAACATTATATGTAATATAATGACATGATATATCCAGCTACTTTTGTGAAGAGATGAGAAAATATTTAGTTTACTTATTTTAACTGAAAACCACAATCTCTATTTCAGTAACTTTACTGCTTTGCTAAAAACGAGACTAATATTACTATATTCTTACATTACATCATTCAAAGGCATTAAAATGTTATCTGTGGATGTGGGTGTAGGTTGTGTCCCCAGAGGTATGAACCAGAGGAAATTGGTTTTACTTGGATTTTTCCAATCACTTATGATTGTAATAATAAATAGGAGGGGTTTAGGTAGAAAGGCACAGGTGAAGAGAAATTAGTTTATATCTGAGAAACAAATGACCAATTAGTGAAAACTATGAAAAATCATTTAGTTCTAAAATTTTTCAGGATATCTGAAACATTATTAAATTAGAAAGTCATTTGGAATCCCTTTAAGAATTGCCTATCCATTTTATCAAACATATTTCTAAAGGTAAGTTCTTCAAATGTTTTATATCTGATAAGAACTTACAACAACATAACAGTTTAAATCCTCCTAAGTGATTTAGTTATAGTAATTTCCAGAAATCTACAATTCCAAATGACATATAAATTTGAGACTCTTTTCTGACAAAATATGTGCTATTTTATATTTTAAAAAAACGCAACAATTCAGAATTCCATCTAAAAAATGTAATAACAAATCATGCTATTTGATGCAGAAGATGTCAAACTAATTTTTAAAAGCAGAAACAGATTTTTGTGTATGCCTTTTATCTATAGAAGTGAAAATAACCTCTTATTTTGTTCATATTTAGGTAAAAAGGTTACTTTTTAACATCCAGAATTAATAAAGAATAAAACTAATTATTAGAAAAAGTATGTCATTTCTAAATTCATCAAAAGATAGAAAAACAAACTACTTCTTATATTTATGTTTCTGTATCATTGAGTGTTAAAGTGACGATTATAGCCTCTATGTTTCTAGTAACATGCAAAGTAGAATATTTGAACCAAGGTTATGTTATATATTGGGAATTTTTTGTACTTATAGTATTATTAATTTCTCTGCAGCTATAATTTCATTTTATCATACAACAAGCAAAAATTCCTTAGGCAACTGATATCTGGTGAATTAATAAAAATTCATTTGAGGCTTTATAAAAACATTTGAATGATTCAATTCTTTTACTGATTCAATGTATTAAAAAGTGAATCCTCCAATTCTTTTCTCATTTTTTAAGTTCCATTGTTAGATTAGGGTTTGAAATTTGTTACTTAACAAAAGACGTTTACATTATTTGACTATATCCAAATAGTCTGCTAAGATCAAATAGTGTTGCTAACATATAACATGGAATACTTCTTATGATTTTTGCATCAGTAGTTTTTTAGGCAAAATAATCTAAAAATCTCCAGGGCTGACTTTAGCCTCAATATCAGGATGGAGCAAACAATAAAACATCCACCAAAACCCAAACACATTCATATGAGCATGTATGCATGCATATATTCCCCCCATTGTGTGTGTGTTTTGTGTCTTTCTTTCAAGTGATTTATGAAAGATAGCGATATCATATTATTTAAGAGGGAAAGGAAAGAATTATAGACCAGAAAAACCTTTGTACTAGAAGCAATAGCATTACAGCAATTTCTAATATTAATAGTTGATCATGATCATGGAAATACTTGAGTATTTATAAGTCTATACCACACACTTTTCTATTTCCCTGTAGTTGTTAGTCTATTTGCTATTTCTAATGCAAATGCTCAATAAATATTTATATTCATATTGACTGGACTGCCAACTATATGTATATGTCAATCATACAGTATTCAAAGAATGCAAAGAAAGTAGAATTCTTCAAATGGCTCATTCTAGTCATTTGAGATGCACAACAATTTATGGATAATTTATCAAGAAAATGGCACAACAAAGACATGGTCTAAGAAAAACAATGATATCCACAAAATATTCTAGGTCTTGCATGAAGCACTCTATATTTCTTATACAGATCCTCTATTGAGAATTTAGTCTGAAGTGGATAAGAATTATCTAGAATGAAAATGCACAGATAAATGCAAATTATTAGGTGGAGTGCAATCAATGAGGAAATTGTGAATCAAAGTATAATATACCTTATTATAAAAGGATAATACATCTTATTGATGTGTAGAATAAAATAATTTTTAGAGATGAAAGGAATTTTTAGAGACTATGTAGTCCAACTGTCTCTTTTTATAGACAGAACAAATATGTGAGGCCATACAACTCATTTACATAATATATCTGCATAATACAAGCAAATCTAGGAATAAAATCCACATTTTCTATTACACCATGTTGATGCTTGCAACAGCAGAAGTGGTAGTAATTTCCACATGGATGCATTTTACTATCTCAAAATGGATGCTTGACATATTGACCAATTATGATTCTTGCCAAATGATTATAATCAATAAAGCCAATTCTGCCAGGTGAGTAATTTACTAAGTTTAAGAATTTAGGGATGGTGATAGGGAAACAAACTTGCAGGCCAACATGGTGTCATTTATTAATTACTGAGCTCCAAGAGGAAATGAATAATTATGAGCCTTCTTAAAACTATTTACCAGTTGCCAGAGACTATATCATAGATTTTAAGATGTCCAATTTATAATTGTTATATTTGAAATCCAGTCCAAACTCACTAATAAGTGAGCAACACTAATAATTAAATAAAAAACTTTCTGAGTTGGGAACTTCTCAAACACAACAAAGTCACTATGGAATGTATTATTTAGCATTCTGTGACACTTTACCATCAAAAAGAGAATAACCAAAAGTAAAAATAGTCTTGATGGCTCCACTCTCCGTTTTATTTCATAGTTAGGTGCTCACATATTATCTTGACTTTAGCAAATGGTTAATTTTGATACTTCATAATATAATCATTCTATAGTTTTTAGTTTTTTAAAGATGTATATGTTTTAAAATTTTTGAACAGAGAGAACAATGATTTCTACATATACAGGAAACCAAGAGTACTATAAATGAAATCACCAATCAATTTCATATTGTTTTTCAGAACATATAAAAATTCCACAATTACTTTCTTTTATGAGGCAATTGGGGTTAGGTGACTTGCCCAAGGTCACACAGGTAAGAAGTCAAATCCTCTTGACTTCAGGGCTGGTGCTTTACACATTGCACCATCTAGCTTCTCCCAAAATTACTTTCAAAACAGTTCCTGTCTGTGCTTCCTCCTAAACTTGCTTATAGATTGTACAAAGACACCCAAATATACAAAATCTACACGAATCTCAACATATAAAATTTATCAAATGTCAAAACATACAAATTACAAGTGTGAAAAGTTTTTTAAGTTAAAAAAAATCTGTGCTTTAACTTTCTAATCTATTATACTATACTGAGAAAAAACAACTCAAGAGAATTATGTAACCTTTGTTTTTATTATGTTTTTAAAAAAATATATACATGGTTTTCTGGAGGCATATGCAACATCATTTACCATCTGTTTGTCTTTCCCTTCCCACCAACCTATTTCAAGATAAAACCTTGTTTTATCATGTGTTTCCTGGGATCAAAACTGGTCATAATATTGAGATAGCTGCTTTCTAGTACCATTTTCAAATCCATTATAGTGATCATTATGAATATAGTCCTCCTAGTTTAAGAAAGAACTTCTTTAATAAATTCTAATATAAATAACAGCACAAACAAAATATTACATATCTGTCACCAATCCTAATTTGGCCATCAAACTCTAATCAAAGACTATTAATAACAATTGTCTCTTTTAAAGACTAATATTTTTAGATATTAATTTAAAATTAAGATGTGTAAGTTTTATAATTAAAAGCAGCATAATTAACTAAATACCATCTCCTCATCCAAAAGCATTCATAAATTATTTGTGGATTCAGTATCAACAAAGACATTTTATTTTCAGCTATTTATAAAGACCAGCAAACCTGAACAGGTTGGAGTTGAATGTAATTGTTGTATGTAGACTGGCTGGAGCCAGCTCTAAGAAGGTGACTTATAAGACTAGAGGAGGAAGTGTATAATTATGTCAAGAGTATTTGGTGAAAAAGGCTTTGCATTCCAACAGATCTAACAAGCTGGGTAAGAAAGCCCAGGACACTATAAACCTCAACTCTTTTCTAGCTGAAATCAATATCTTTACGGGCTTGGAGTAGAGTGATGAAAGGGAGAGAAAATGGTTTTTTGTTAATTGAAGAACAAAACACACAATGCCAAGAATATTGGAAAAAGACACCAAGTATACCGGGGCAGACTCCCTGCGTGGGATTTATAGAAGGAAATGAACAAAAGTGGCACAGGAAAAAACATAAATGAATTGTAATCTGTGTCCATAACAATAACATACTAGATCCACCTATAAATTTCTATCTTGATTTTTTCCAAACTCTAAAAATCTATAGACTTGTCTCTGCTTTTCTCTCCTCCCAAATCTTGCTACAGTGGTAGTGGTAGTGTGGTGGTAGGGATGGGAGAATAGAAGAGGGAAGGAAGAAAAGATTCAAGGAGATAAAACTGAAGAAAGGAGAAGTTAGAGGACTAAAGGAAAAGAAAGGAAATGGAATAATGGGAAATGGGTAATGTTCAAAGAGTGCTTCAAAAGAATCTGTACTTATTTATCTGTAAGAGGGGACTGAGGTTTCAGAGAAATCAAGGGAAATTTGTACAAAATGGGATAGAAGGAAGTGAGCAGAAGCAGAATAATATACATAAAAACAAAAAAAAACAATGTAAAAACACTAACTTTGAGAATAGTTTAAGAATTCTGCTCAATGCAAATAACAAATTTTCCAGAGGACTGATGATAAACCATGTTTTTCATCTTTTGCCAAAGGGATGAAAGATTTAAGGTACAGAGTAATAAATTCAGTTTTGGACACAGCCCTCTGCTCAATAAACTCCAGGGACTCTCTATTGCCTCCAGGAGCAAATATAAAATGCTCTGCTTGGCATTCAAAGTCTTTCATCCTGCCTTCCTCCTATCTTTCCAATCTTCTTCCACTTGATTCCCCTACACACAGTCTTCAATCCAGTAACATTGGTCTTCTGACTGTCCCACAAATAAGACTTTACATTTCTCATCTCTAGCTATTTCCATGCCTGGAATGCTCTGCATTATTATCTCTATTTTATAGATGTCAAAACTGAGGCTCAGAGAGATTATATGATCTGCTCATGATTAAACAACTAGTAGTAAGTTGTAACCAAGAATGAAATTCAGTTTTCTTGACTCCAAACCCTAGTGCTCAATCCATTATATGTGATACTTTCAAGTTCATGTACTTTAGTGAGCAAAAGGAATGAATTTCTAATTTAAAACCCTTTTCACATTAAAAAAAAATTAAGCTTAGCTATGTTTCTCTCTGTTGACAGCAGATAAGATAGCAAATAAGAGAGAGTGCTCCCCTGAGTAATACCAATAACAGTGAACTTATAAAACGTTCACATAACAACTCCAAGATCACTAAGAGTAAGACAAAGCCCTACTAATTTCAACAGGCACTAAGGGCATCACTGAATTTGCAGCAATAGAAATATGAGTTATCAAGAAAAGTTTAAAGGTTAGGAAATATGAAGAACATTCTTAGATAATATCTTCCCCAGACAAGTTTTGATTTTTAAAGGGACAATTCTCATGCTTCAAACCAACATTGTAGTAATCATCTTAATCAACATGAAAGCTCAAACAGTCAATATGTTAAGTGTTTTAATTAAACAGAGGGATGAATGAGTATGAGAATAATACTCTTGCTGATAGCATCTAGAGTAAGAAAGGAGAGATGAGCTTCAGATTTCATAGTTGTGCTCATTCATTGTACATGACAAGAGAGAGAATTCAACTGTCATAAATACTTTTATTTTAAATTATTGTTTTGGCAGTTTGTTAGCTGGGACTTTTTCTTTCCAAAATACTACATTACACATTAAAAATTGTCATTATTTTCCCCTTGTTTTCTCCTTTTTAATAGCCAAAGATTTTAAATATATAACTAAGGAAGAAAAGGGATTAGTATTCTTCTTTACCTCTAGTCACTGGCAAGCAATGATTTTTTTAATCTCACTTGAATCCTCTCTTCTAGTACCAATGACATTAATCAATCAGTGCCGTGGTAACCTGTACAGCCACAGCAACAGCTCAGGTTAAATTCTTGTTCTAAAATGACTTACAGCCACTGTCAAGTGTTATGCTTGAAAAGCTTCCATGTGAAAGAGCTATTCCTTTTAGGGTAAGGTGATAGCAAATGACATAAGAATATATATCCTAAGGCAGTTATTTACCACTGAAAAGTCCACTATGGGAAATATTGAGGACCCCAATAGTGATAGGAGCTATCTAACTGAAGGAGATTTGGGGGGATATGGAGGCTTTGGCTTCAAATATTATCTTCTGTCTTTGTCCCAAGACCTATTTCCACAACCACCAATTTCTGTTAATTATACAAAGTCCTGCTACCACCTTCAACAAATAGTTTGCACTCGAAAAATGTATCTAAAATTTCTCCCCCCCCCCAATTCTGCCAATTTGGGAAATATCCTAGTCAGCATCATGTTGCCTGTGCAGCCACAGCTCATGATGGGTCCTAATCCCAAGTTAGTTTTTACCATAATTCAGGGGACATTACCACCTGAACTAGATCCTTGCTGTTTGCTTATCAATTCTTCTATATTACCATCAGCAAGGTGTTACAGTAGATAAAGAGGTCAGCTCAGAGTCAGGAAGACTCGAGTTCAAATCCAGCTTTAGATATTTACTTAGCTATGTCGCCTGAGCAAGCCACTTAACCTCTATTTGCCTCAGTTTCCTCATCAGTAAAACTGGAATTAAAAAAAAAAAAAACAAAAAAAAAACAAAACAAAAACAAAAACAAAAACAAAAAACAGCACCCACTTCCCAGCATTGTTCTGAGGTTCTAATGAGATAAGTGTAATGTGCTTATTACATAGTAAGTGGCACATAATAAGTGCTAACTATTATTAGATGTTATTCCCCAATGACTTCCAAAGCTTTTATTTTTTATGCTTAAATAATAAACAACCCACATTTATAGCTGTGAAGATAAAGTTTCCAATTCCAGTAACATTGAGATCACCCAATTTGGATTTCCTCAGTTCCTCTCTACTATTTTTCAAAACCTCATCATGCCTTTTCCCTCATCTCCTTTTTCCCTAGAAAAGTATCTTTATCCTTCAACAAAAACTTACTTTTATCCAAATCTCTAATCCTATTTCCTTCTGGGACCTAGCTATAGCATCTTCTCCTGCATTTTCAGGGTTTTTCCCCCCTGTTATTGACTCCTTCCCATTTACCTTCATATATATGCACAGGTCTTTGCAATCCTTGACTCTTCTACCCAATCTCATCTATTATTCTCTCTTTAATCTGATTTATATAATTGAATTCCAAGCTTGGATCCTTCAATGGTCAACCAAATATCCTCTAAACTCACCAAAAATATATGCAAATTTAGCATGATATAATTTGAAGGAAGACCATATCCTATAAATGGCCCAATAATCTGTCACTGAAATCCCTTTCAATAGAAATTTTTAAACACAGGACTAATGACTGCTTGTCAAGTCCTGGACATGGACACCTGTGTAGGACAGATAATTGTAAACTCAATGCAGTCTCTGAAGCTGAGACACAACCAGAGTTTGGATCAATTCTCTGCTCCTAGGGAGAGAAGAATAGTATTATTAGGCTGCTGACCAAACTGAAGATCTCGAGAGCTGCTGTGCTGACCTTACTGTTGTAAGCTTACAAACACCTGGATATCTGCCAATGCCATGCCTTGAAAGTGAATAGCTTCTACTTGAATTGAAGATTCTGAAGATCATCTGGTAAAAGATAAGGTACTGGATACCGAGGTGTTTTCTCAAGCTGACCTGCCAAGCATTCAAATTTTACTGCAGAGAGTCCAATACGGATTGGCTGGCCATGTTGTTGAAATATTGAACAAAAATTGCCCAAAAGACTATTTAACTGAGAATTCACACAAGGCAAACACTCACACAGAAGTCAGAAGTGTAACAAAGACATTCTCAAAGGCTCTCGATTGTGAGACATGAGACACTGCTACAGTGTCAACCACCGTGGCCTGCCACCATCAAAGATGACATTATATATTATATATGAGCAAAGAAGAATTGCAATGTCTCAAAAGAAATGTGACTTGTATAAATTTAGACATCTTCCTCCCAAATGTTCACACATACTACTTGTGCCTGACCTGTGGCAGAGCCTTCTAAGCTCATACTGGTTTGATCAGCCAGCTGGACATATTGTACATGGACTTTGATACTGTGATGTCATTTTGATTCTTTGAAAGCAAAACAACCCTAAGACCCAGAAAATTGGCAGAGCTGATAAAAGATAGGAAGTCAAGTGTTGGAAGGACAGTGATTAGATTGGCATTACTAAAACAATGATGATGAAACTGTAAATTAGTACCAAAATTCTGGAAGGCATTTTTGATTTATGCAAATAAAGTGATAAAAATATCTACATTCTCAGATGCAGACATACTTTCAACTATGCATATACTTCAAGGGGATAATTGATTAAAAAATGACAGTCCTAATATAGACCAAAACATTTAAAGTAATGCCTTTTATGATCACAAAGAATTAGGGAAAAAGTAGATGTCCATTGACTGGGGAATGGCGGACCTGGGCTATATGAATGTGATGAATTATAAGTATGTTGTAAAATATCAAGAATATAAGGAATACCAAAAAATCTACATGAACTGATATAAAATGATGTAAACAATCGAGAAAACAAAATATGTAATGACTATTTACCAATAGACTATAATACTGTAAAAGAAAAGGAAATAAAAAGGCAAATAAAGCAAAATTACAAAGTAAATACATGAATTTCAAGAAGTACCCATATTACATGGGAAGTTTACCAGGATGATATGGTTTTTTATGCATTAATCCAATTAATAAGATTAATGGACTACTGATTTTTACTTTTAAAAAGTTTTAATATCAGATCATTAAAGGGTAAAGGAAAAGATACTGGAAGAAATTCTGGTGCTATAAAAAGCAAATACCAAGACCTTCCCCCTCCCAACATTTCAGTGACTTCCTTTTGCCTATGGAATAAAGTTCAGACTTCTTTTCCTAGGAATCAAGACCTTTTATAATCTGGTACCACTTTAATTCTTGAGGACTGTGAAGAAAAGTGCTAGGTAAAAAATAGGTTCCATTTACCAAATCCTGGGAAATCTCTTGGGGAAAAGGGAGAGAGAGATAAGGTTGCTATTGTTGCTTATCCTTCATTCTTGAAGAGGACCATGATATAAAATGAAGTGAATTTGAGCAAGGGAAGACTATGCAAAATCAGCAGCCTCATTTTCTCTTCTGGAGCCAGATATACATCAGGACAACTAGGGATGGCCCTAGATGTAATGGAAGACTTGGTCTTTTTAAGCTAAAGTCTTTAACACATCTTATTTTGACTGAGACATTTACCCATTCAGTAATTAAAGTCAGGTGAGAAATGTGGCAGAGAATGGTATGTGTCTCTGATTTTTTTCTTTTTTCCCCCTTCCTTCCTTCTGATTCCAGCTTATCTGGTCAGTTCCTAGATCTTCTTGGCTCTAAGCTAAGTCCTTTATCTATCTACACCAAAGGCATCAAAAATGCAGCCTGGTCTAGGGCTACATGAAGCATGTTAAAATGTAACTGGAAAATAGTTTAAAAAAATACAACAGAAGGTAGATAATATTAACAAGTATTTTTCAAAGTCAATAAGCAGTCAGCAGGGATACTTATGTACAGTGTGATCCCGTTTTTACTTGATATATTTAACACCGCTAGTCTAAATCTTCTTGCCTTTTTGTCATTTAATCTGTTTATATGATAGTTTTAAAAGAAGTGCCTAGAATCTTAGGGAATATGAATATTTGTTGAGGTGTGAAGATAATGAGTTCTACTTTGGATATAATGAGCTTGGGAATTGTACAATAATACATAGTTTTATAGTAGGAAGCAAAAGGGATATAATTCATGGTAGCCCATAAGCAGCATGACAGACTTTTAATTTGTAACACAAATGTGATCTTACTGGAAAATACCAGGAGGATACATTTATCTCTAGAGGTAAAGTTCAGCACATAGAAGTCTGCTTTTAGAAAGACTTGAGATCAAATTCATCTTCAGATACTCACTAGGCTTTATGTCCCTGAGCAAGTCACTTAACCTGATTGCCTCAGTTTCCACAACTGAACATAGCAGTACCAATCTTCTTAGATTATTGTGAAGATCAAATGATATAATATTTATAAAGTTCTTGGCATAGTGCCTGGCACCTAGCAGGTATTTAATAAATATTTTCCCCTATTCTTTTATCTCTGCATGCCTGTCCATTCATATTTTCCAACATCAACTATTAAGCACATGAGAATTTTTTTTTAATTATCTTTAATGATATTATTTACAATTCTTCTTTTCTGGCTCAATATAGCAAAATTTATTTAGCCATTCCTCATGAGCATTCATTCCTCTCCCTACCCCTTTTGCTAGAAAAAGTACTGTGAGAAATATTTTGGCATATGTGAGATCTAGTCTTTGACATTTCTGAAATATATGCACAACAGTAGACTTTTCAGTAATCTTTTTGATATAACATGTAACAAACATTGGATTCTTAATCTCTTTGACAAGTGGAAGCTACTAGGAGTAAAGAAAAAAAAGTGTAATCTTTTACTTTTATCCTTCTGAAATATATATACACATTTTTAGAAATTGCTCACATTCCATAGATGAAAATTTTATAAGGCAAGAAAAAGGGAACTCTGGTCATTTAATAACTTAAACTTCCCACAATATTTTGGGAGTAATACAGCAAAACTCCCATTATCAAACTATTATGTTGTTTGCCAGAAACATTTTAAAACAGACAAAACTAAAAATGAGTTTATTTTTGTCTTATTCAAAACAAACCAACCATTTGTTTTAGGATAAATGTATACAATACAGATATATTTTTAAAAACTACTATGTACTTTATTCTAGCCACCAGATTGGAGAAAATATAATTACATAGGATTATAAGTGGCATTAGCTAAGAGGGTGAAATTGGCCATAGTCATGTTACAGAACATTTATTTGTAAAATATAGAATTGTTTTTATATGTAATGTTAGTAAATCTTTTGCTTCTTTTAATGAAGAAAAAACTTCATTTTCAAATAGGACTCAAATTGTCTGGAATATGAAAACCTATTTTCTGCTCTAAAACATTTGTTCTATATTAATGTTCTTATTATTTCAATAGATTTTGATAGGTGAAGATACAATGTATTCATCAACACAGAACAAAACTCATTCTCAATTTCTTTTATTAGCTGGTGTCCAATCTTCTAGAATGTACCTTTCTGAACTTCACAAAAATGTTGTTCAAACAATAATCTGGGAATAGGCCCAAATTATAGAAAGAGCATGATACATACAGAGAAAAGTTAGATGGCAAATCTAAATTGAGTATAAATTGAGCTACATGAGAATGAGCTTAGATCTGGCATGTAGTTCAGGTTTGAGTAATTCTCAAAACTTTTTGCTGCGGTGGGGACCATTCTTTTTAAAACCACAGTGAACTCCTTGCCATAAAATCTTTTGAAATGTTTTTAAAAATTCTACAGCAGATGTCTTGAAGATGAAAATTTAAATCAATTGTATTCTAATACCATAACTTATTTAATAAGAAAGATGTTACATTATATTATTATGAAATATTTTATTATTGAGAATATTAAATATAACAGCTCATCATGTAACATAAAAATTTCCAACAATTTATATTTCCCTCTTAATTTATATAAAGCATTTTTCCTTAAAAAATGAATTTTATTTTAGAATTTATTGTTTTTGTTTGTAGTTTTAGTTTTATAATTAACAAGTCATCAGACTACATTTTTAAATAATGTAACACATATATCCATCATGACCATTTTAAGTAAACACCAAATTGAGGGCAGATATTATCACATTTGCATTACTTCTGTATTAAGATTTTGTTAAACAAAATAAGATCAAATATTTTTATTTTATTGCCAGTTACAGTAATTAATAAATCTGTTTTCTCTGAAGTCCTGACTAGTCAGTGTTCTTAAATCTCCTTCAAAGCTGTTTTTCTTTATGATGTTGTCATTATATAAGTTGTTTATTTGATAATGCTTGTTTCATTTTCATTTCATATTGTCATCTTCCTATTATCATTTTATCCTTTTTAACTTTTTTGTCTCACTTTTTAAAAAAAATCCTCTAGACCATTTCCTATTTCAAATTCAGAGTTTTTAGTGAGTTTTCTGTTTAACCTATTTATTTTCTTCAAATTCCATTTTTCTTCCTCATTAGAATTGTTTCCCATTGTACATAATTTTTTCTCCTTCAACTTTATTCTTTCTTGTTAGTGAATCCAGAATACAATTTTCCCTTAACTATCATTAAGACAAGTATGAGTTGCTCAATTATTTTGCTTCTGTTTTCTCTGCAAAGAATGACCTTATTATTGGAAACAAGAGACTAAAAATGGCTAATAAGGAGTTAATATCAATAACAAGGAAATAGTGAAAATATGCATGAGGTTGCCCTGGATGAATTTAAGTCACCCAGCCCAGATAAACTGTATCTTGCAGTACTGAAAGAAGTGAAGATGTGATTACTAAGCTACTGGCAGTGATATCTGAAAGATTATGGAAAACAGAAGAGAATTACAAGGCAAATGTCCCAATTTTCAAAAATCATCCCAGTGTTTCTGAACTTCTGGCTATCAAATACTATACTACACCCTAGAGATAAAGGGACAAAAATAATATTTAAGACCCTTCCCATTTCCATACCTCTCATTCAATATCCCACTCTAAAGTCTAACCATTCCACTATACTCTGTGGGGTACAAATTATAGATTTTTTTAAAAAAGCTTTGATCAACAGTCAACAAAATCATTTGGTACTGGCTAAGAAATAGAGTAGTCAATGACTGGAATAAGTTAGGTTCACAGGACAAAATAGTCAATGACTATAGTAATCTAGTGTTTGACAAACCCCCAAACCCCAGCTTTTGGGATAAAAATTCACTATTTGACAAAAATTGCTAGGAAGATTAGAAACTAGTATGGCAGAAACTAGGAATTGACCCACACCCAACACTATATAATAAGATAAGGTCAAAATGGGGAAATGATCTAGATATAAAGAATGCTATTATAAACAAATTTGAAGAACATAAGGTAGTTTACCTCTCAGATCTTGGAGGAGGAAGGAATCTGTGACCAAAGAAGAATTGGAGATCATTACTGATCACAAAATAGATAATTTTGATTATATTAAGTTAAAAATATTTTATACAAACAAAACTAGTGCAGACAAAATTAGAAGGAAAGCAACAAACTGGGAAAACATTTTTCATTCAAAGGTTCTAATAAAGGCCTCATTTCTAAAATAGAAAATTGACTCAAATTTATAAGAATTCAAGTCACTTTCCAAATTGATAAATGGTCAAAGGATATACACAGACAATTTTTCCAAAAAAGAAATTGAAACTATTTCTAGCCATATGAAAAGATGCTCCAAATCACTATTAATCAGAGAAATGCAAATTAAGACAACTCTGAGATACTACTATACACCTCTGAGATTGGTCATTATAATTTCCTGTCATCTTAACCAATGTTGGAGGGGATGTGGGAAAACTGGAACACTATTACATTGTTGGTGGAACTGTGAATGGCTCAAACCATTCTGGAGAGCAATTTAGACCTATGTTCAAAAAGTTATCAAAGTGTGCATACCCTTTAATCCAGCAGTTATATCTCAAAGAGAACATAAAGGAGGGAAAGGGACCCACCTGTGCAAAAATATTTGTGGCAGCCCTTTTTGTAGTGGCAAAAAACCGGAAACTGAGTGGATGCCCATCAATTGGACAATGGTTGAGTAAGTTGTGGTATATTAATGTAATGGAATATTATTCTGTAAGAAACGATCAGCAGGATGATTTCAGAGAGGCCTGGAGAAACCTACAGGAAGTGATGCTAAGTGATATGAGCAGAACCAGGAGATCATTATACACGGCAATGACAAGAATATATGATGATACATTCTGATGGACATGGCTCTCTTCAATAATGAGATGATCCCACTAGTTCCAATTGTTCAATGATGAAGAGAGCCATCTACATCAAGAGAGAGGACAGTGGGAACAGAATGTGGTTCACAATGTAGCATTTTCACTGTTTATGTTGTTGTTTGCTTACATTTTATTTTGCTTCTCTTTTTCTTTTCTTTTCTTTTCTTTTTTTTTTGTTTGATTTGATTTTGTTGTGCAGCACAATAATATGTATGCATATATTGGATTTAATGTATATTTCTGATGATATGGCCTCTCTGGTCACTCTTGCAGCATTGGCTGCACTTTTACTCGTTCTTCCCCATGCACTGGTAGAGATAAGAGAATTGGAATACTCTTTACTCCCCATTGTTACTTTCAGATTTTCATTCTGCTACCCATCACTCAATAAGTTCTCCTTTGAGATTCACTTAATCCTCAACATTCTGATAGACCTCCAAGACATTCCTCTTCTTTCTTCAATGAGTTTAGTGCCTGGCTCACATTTCTTCTCTCCTCTCCAACTCTTGCCCTCATTCTAGAGCTCTTCAGTGTATATAATGATAGTCTTTCAGATACTTTATCCTCACAGGCCCTCAATTTAGTCATTTCAAATGACCCATTTTACCACACCTCTATATACAAAGAAAGTCACACACTTATCTTGTCATCATAAGCACAGATGCATCACTTTCATGTTAATGAACTCTGAAATTCCCTTCTCTGACCACAATCTGTAGTCATTACATTGCTTTTTTCCTGCCTTTCAACCCTAAGTTCTGTTCTTCATCTTCACCATGATTTCTAATCCCTTAACCTCTCAATTTTTTTTAAGGCCATCTACCTTGCAATAGCTACTCTTTCCTCTCTTCTCTATCTTGACCCGTTAGTAAAATAGTTCAACTCTACAGTGTTTTCTTTTCTGAGTCCCTTGCCCTCTGATTTTATAACCAGTCATGTTCTGAGACAAGCCCTCAGATGGGATTAGTTTCACCATTTGTTGCCTTCATTCTTAATGTGATATTTAAAAATTCCCAAACTATCTTGAATTGGGTTCACTAAAAATTTATATCACATAACATCAATTGGGCACTCACTGCAGCAAGACAATTATTTTACATCTTTTCAAACCTTTTCATCCATTATTAGTCAAAAGATGTTTCTTCTCCCTTTCCTCATCTCATATCACCCAAGAAATTTCTGCTGATAGCTTTTCTTTTATCCCTATGTGAAAAGGTTACAAAAAGCTGTTGGTATATATAGCTAACATACTGTATGACAGATTCAGCACCCAAAAAGGATCTTAGAAAGCTATAGAATGAGATACTAAATGAAATACTTTAAGAATACACATAAATCCTTGGACTAAGATATAAAGTCATCTTTATTAGTACAAGATGAGAGAAGCATCTTAGTAGACTTTCTGAAAAATGTCTTAGAGGGTTTTAGTGAAATACTCAATGTGAATCAACAATGGCACTCAGGTTATGTTAAGAGTCGCAAAGCTTCCAGGACTAAGTAAGTGATTGATAGGCTTGCTATATTCTCATCAGCACTCATCTAGACTGGAGTATTGTATTCAGTTCTGGACACTGTCCAGAAGAGGAGGAAAAGGATGCTGAAGGGAGCTGACACCACAGAAAGCTAAAGAAACTAGAGATGCTTATCTTGGAGAAGAGAAGGCCCAGAGGGACCTGATACTGTTTTCAAGCACTGGAAGGAGTATCCTGTGGAGGAAGAATCAGACTTCTATTTAACTGCAGTTGCCAAGCTAGGAACACAAGTGGTATTGGGATTTGATCTCAGGAATAACCTTCTAGCCCCAAGGTAGAATGGGCTATCTTGAGGGGGGGGGGTTGATTCTTTGCCTCGTCATGGTCTTTAAGGAGAGGCTGGATAACCACTTTTCAGATATGCTAAAGTGAGAAATTTTTTACCTGTGTGGGCCACAGAGGCTCCTTCTCAAATTTAAAATTCTGAATCTGTGACTAATTCCAACAGCTACTGTTTGGTTCACAAAGGAGAAAGGGAAAATGCACCTTTCTCACTTTTCTACAGAAGTAGGTATGAACTATTGAGTATAGAATTGTGTATTGTTTAGTTTTATTGAATTGCTTCTTTTTCTTATATATATATATATATATATATAAACAAACACATTTTGTATTCTTGATACCTGCAGTAGGAACCTTTCTCTAAGCATGTAAACTGGGAACAATATCAGCTGGTTTAAGTCAAATAGGTGATTACTCTAAATCTCAACAGATTTCATCCCTGTTTTATTCCTCTAATTTCTTTGAAAAACTTATAGGCAAAAAAAAAAACAAAAAAAAACTTTTCATCAACCTACTTTTAAGACTACATATAAAAAAAATTATCCAGGTCCCAAAACTAAACGTACTACTCTTGTCTTATTTTACTTGCTCTTATGAGCTATATAATTAGAGTTCTTTTATCCAGGATACCTTAAGTCCATTTCCATTACCTGGCTCTTTCAAATACCATAGGGGCAAAATGTCAGTACAAATCAGCTATCACTAGGCTTCAGTATAGTAATCATCAGAAGGAAAAAATCATGTACAAATAAACAATTTTGAAAAAAGGAGCTAAAATAATTGCAAACATTTAAGAAATTAAAACCAATTATGACCAACAAAATAGTTTTCAGTGTACCAGGTAAGTATTTTACAGAAAACACAAAAATCTCCAAAGTTTTGCCAACAATGCAGAAAGCATTACTTTGAAAACCTCATTGGAGAATTCTAAGTCAACAAATATTGCCATATGGTAGATGGCCACATATTGTACACAACAGAAACAATTTGTCTGATTCAATAAGTTTCTCACATCTTTATCTGAAAATAATATCACCTTACACTTTCATAGTATTCTCCCAATTTCTTTGTAATGTTTCTTATTTTATCTTTTTATGACTCCTATAGGATAGGTAAGATAAGTGTTATTTTCTTCATTTTTGTGATTAAGAAAATGAGATAGATAATGTAGTAATTGCTAGCGTAACTAGGTTACAAGTCAGGTGTCCTGAAGTCAAGGTCAACTAAAAATTAAAAATAATTTAAACTCCCTTGTTTCATCTTTTGTAAGACCAATCCTTCCTGCTAGTTACTAGCTACCTAACCTTGAACAAATGATGCCACAGTTTATTCCCTTCTAAAATAATTTTAACATCTGCCCTGCCTAGCCAAATACATATATATATATATATATATATATATATATGAAGTGAATGTTGTGTGCAAGACTGTGTAAACCTGGAATGGTCACACAATCTTTAAATGTCCTAGATTTAAGACTCAAAATTAGAAGGCAGGTGCTGCTTTGCACTGGCAGAGGGAATTTCTCATTTAATATTCTCTACATTAATGAAATCCCAGTCTGGATTAAAAAGGGAGAGGGGGGTAGACAGGATCAAAGCCCTATGAAAAGCGACATTCAAATGAACATAGCAGCAAAGTTCCTTCCCTTGATAGTTTCCTATCTAAAGGAGGAAAGGGAGACAAGATACTGAATTTTTTACCAAAAAAGCATGTTACAAAGCGTAAGACATAAGGAATAAAAGATCATTTCGGCCACCATGCCAAGAAAATCTAAAGAAGGAAAAAACTGTTAGCTGCATACTGTGGGGATCAAATGAGACTGTTCATATAAAGATACTTTGTACATAAAATGACTTATACTGAATAAAATACACTGTTAAGCTTAACTTATAAGTGCTGTGGCAAACACTAAACATTATACAGGACTTCTATCCACTTTTTTCTCTTACTGTTACAAAGAGAAAAGAAACATCAGTAAGGTTCAGAAGAAAAAGTTGGTTGAAGAGGAGGAAAGTGGGTGTTCAAGTTTGAGGAAAGGAGAGAAAATGACTTGACATCCATTAGGTGCAATGTATCAAGTTTGACAGATGTGTGGGAGTTTATGCAAAATTCCATGTGCTCATAGGACAGACCATTTGTCATCATGTAGCCCAAGTGTCAAGATAAAAAAAGAGAAGCAGAGAGTGGTTCAATGAGGAAGCAAGCATTGATTCTAAGTGGTGCTATCACCATGTAACTTGCTATTGCTATATAACTTTGAGAGTTACTACACTAACTAATGTTTAAAATGTCTTAGCTTCAGATGTTTCAAAAAGTATTTCAGTCAACTTTAGCAGGAATAGCAGTAGGACAAAACAAAAAAAGCTAATTGTGTTTTATTATTGCCATTTAATACTCAGAATGGGGAACTATAAGGTACAGTACAGAGATATGTTAGGAGTGGGAGGTGGGCATTGAGTCAAAATAAATTAAAATGTAACTGGGAAATAATTAAAAAAATAAATAAAATTGCAATATAACAAAGACTAAGTTGGTATGTGCTTTTAGTGGTCACATTTCTACTGTATGCGGACATAGAAAAGCCTCAAGGTCAGTAGGACCTGAGTGTATGCCTTCCTCTGATACATACACTTAGTTGCATGACTCTGGGCAAGTCACAAATCACACTTTTTAGTGAGCCCAAGCAAATCTCTAAGACTATAACTTATTATATAATCTCACTGTGATTTCCCAACACTGACAAAATCATAGATCCATCCCTTCAAACTTCTTCCCCCTCCCCAATACAGTCTCCTAGTTTTACGATAATGACTACTTAAAAAGATACAACAGTCAATGAGTTGCTATTAAACTAGATGTTCAATGGATTTCCAAACAATCCTTCCCATTTCAAAGACTATCTTGAAGTACCCCTGTGAAAAAAGGTCTCCAATTTAAATCAAAGTAAGTAAATGGAAAATAAGCCATTTGTCACGTATTCTTGCTTTGATGTAGTTTAAAGACCAGAGAGGGATTTATCTTTTGTTCATGAAACCTAAGGCAAGAGAGGGTAGAGGAGGAAGGCATGGTGTTGTGAACTGCATTAGTAGGGAGTCAGATACACAGATAAAACTAAACCTCTTAGAAGTTCTTAAAATTAAGAAAATTAGTTTGAAGTTGGAAGGAGTTAAAATGTAAAGCAATTCAGGATTGAAGGGAATAAATTTTAGGTGTTACATGGTTATAATACTCGGAGGACTATATTCCAGCTTGCTCACCATTAATTAAGTTGACTATTTTGCCCATTGGAACCTTGGGATGCAAACCTGGATGAATATATTAGAAACAACTAATGTTCAAATTATAAAAGAAGTGTTATTAAATTCTGCTCTTTTTAGGAAAAATGTCAAACACCATTATTTAAGGATGGCACTGTCCTAAACTATAGGGAAATTACAAAATAAAAAAAAGAGGAGTTTTTCTTTCATGATTATTATATTCAAGTCACAGAGACTAGGTAATATAATATATATATGAAAATTTGGGATGATAATACAAAAGTTAAATAATATTTCATTTCAATAAATAGCTATTAAGCACCCTATCTTTAAATTGTTTATAATCTAGTAAAGGAAATGAGATATATAGAGATTGATCATAAAAAAATTCAGAAAATGATTTAAGTGCAGAGAAATTAAACACAACAGACTTAGGGAGGGAGTAGACATTTATTGAATAGAAAGAGCAAGGAATATGTTCTGTAGAACATCTAGAGAATCTAAAGTCAGATTGTAAATAATAGGTGTCAATAGGTAGAGTCAGAGAGGGATCTTCCAGAAATGGAAGATGGAGAACAAGAACAAAAAGCAGGTAGGATGGAGTGCAATAAACATGAAGAATATTAAGAAAATAAGAATAAACAAATAAAACAAAATCATTTGTAATTTACAGTCTTAGAAAGCTGTGTGGGGCAATGAGTTTAAGTGACTTGCTCTCTGTAATACAGCTAATTGTCAAAGGCAAAACCAGAACGCAGTTCTTCCAAACTACATGTTGTATTTCAAATGAAATTTAATAAATATAAATATAAATTTTTTACATGTGGGTAAAAAAATCATTTCCCGAGTTTAAGACTGGGAAGGTGACATCAGAAAAAAGTCTGTATGAAAAAGATCTGTGCCTTTTAATGGTTTTCAAACTTAGTGAGTCACCATTGAAACACAGCAGCCAGAAAAGTTAATAAAATTTTATGGTATATTGAGAAGTATGTGTTCAACAACAGAAAGGCAGCCTGTAATAGTAGAAAGGAAGCTGGCCTCTCAGTCATAAGTCCTAAGTTCCAGTCAGTCTCTGATATACAATGGGCAAACCACTTCCCTTCTTAACATTCTAGGAAACTTTTAATTTCAGAGAAAGTGCTATTTTGCACCAGTAGAGTTCACAAAGAGTTCCCTATATCAATGAGATTATAGATCCACACAATAAAAGGGGTCCAAACCTCAAGAGTCAATATTCCTGCTATATTCTGCCCTTTCAGTTTATCTTAAATGTTGTCTTCAGTCTGGGGCATCATATTTTAAAAAGACCAACAATAAGCAAAAAGATGTTTAGCTCAGTGGACAAGAACTTACCAAGGATACAGTTGTCACAAAGGATAGAATTAAAAGCAATGGGTAAGTTTTATGAATAAGGATAGGTTTAGCTTGGAATAAAGAAAAATCTCCCACTCTAAAGTGGAATGTGTTGATTTATGAGGTAGTGGGGTAAGTTCATCCTCCTTTCCCAACTTCAAGTAAAGGCTGTATAATCACTTCTGTGGGAAGCTAAAAAAGATTTTTGTTCTTTTATAGGTTATATCTGAGGTCCCTTGCAAGTTTTTAAGAGTCTGATTCTATGAGAAGAATCCATCAAATCTGGAAACCAGAAAAGCACTCATGACCTTGGAGAGAGGAATTTCAACGGAGAACTAGGAAAAGCTAAGGAAAGGGTAGGTACTGAGGTAGCTGAAGTAATGTGTGCAATCTACTTTTTCTGGAAGCAAGGCAGCTAAGGAAAATGAAAGAAGTAGTTTTAAGTAGTATGTGTGTGATCTTTTTTGATTTTTAAAAGGCTACAAGAGGTATGATTCTGTTTGCATTTAAAGAGTAAGGAAGCAGAAGAGAGGAAAATACTGAAAATGAGAAGGGATTATCTATGTAGCAAGATCCCAGAGGAGATAGGGAAGAATAGGATAACAACAGCACATGGGCCTTAGTTGTGCAAAGAAGTAGATCAATTCTTCCTATGAATTTGGAGAAAAATAAATTATGATAAGAGAAGACTAATTTTTTTCTGCTGTGAAGGGTGATTTATAAGAGTGTGTGACTTCAGCACTTCAGGCCAAAATGGCGAAGAGGACACACACATCTATTTAAGCTCCATCTTTACTCTCAGAACACTCATGAAATGAGTATTTCATGACAAGCCTCGGAATGAGTGCTTGGCTTGAAAAAACCACAAATAATTACCAGCAAAACATATCCTCAAAATTCACCAGAAAAGGTTTGTTTTTGCTCGGGGGCAGGGATGGCCAGATTGGGCACGGGCTGAGGGCAAGCAGCAAGAGAGAGGCAGGCAGCTCACACTTCACAGACTGGAGGGGAAAGGGATTATTGATCTCTGCCATTTCTGCAGGGAGAGCTTTACCACAGTGTGGCTCCTTTGCCCTGGCAGCAATCCAGTAGATCAGTGGAGAAGCTATAAACACAGGGGGTAAAGACTATAATTCCAAAAAGCTAAGGTCTCTCAGGACCTGGCCACCCCCACCCAGAGTGTCTTAGCGTGTTCTCAGAGTCTCAGAGCGCAGATGATTGCTGTCCTGCTAGTGCCTCACTGCTGTCCCCTGCAGTCTGTAGAGGAAGCTCAGTAATAATATCCAGCCCCTCCACCCCCATCCCCCGCAAAAAAGCAGACTACATTTTTTTTTGTTGTTGTTAGTTGATTCTTCTCTGAAAAAATGAGCAAAAAAAAATAAAAAGGACTCTCACTATTGGTAACTTCAATATGGATAGGGAGCAGACTTTAAACCCTGAGGAGACTAAAAGCAGACTGTCTCCAGAGGAATCCCCAAAGCGGGATATGATCTGCTCCTCAATACACAAAACTGTCATAGAAGAAATCAAAAAGGCTCTCGCAAGGGAGCTAGAAGAAAAATGGGAAAAGGAAAGGGAAGTTTGGCAAGAGAGTCTGGAGAAGTCATCCCATGCATTTAAAGACAGAGTGGATAAAAAAAATCAAATCCTAAAAAACAGAATTAGTGAATTGGAAAAAGAAAATAGCTCTTTAAAAAATAAAATTGGTGAAAAGGAAAAAAATTCCGTAGAACAAAACAACTCATTTAAAAACTCAATTGGACAATTAGAAGAAAAAGATATAAAAAAAGTGAGTGAAGAAAATACTTCGTTGAAAATCAGAATTGAACAAATAGAATTGAATGACTCAAGGAGACACCAAGAATCAGTCAAGCAAAACAAAAAAAAAAAAAAAAAAAAAAAAAAAAAAAAAAAAAGAAACAATGGGAAAAAATGCCAAATACCTTCTCGGGAAAACAACAAACCTGGAAAATAGATCCAAAAGAGACAATCTGAAACTGTTGGGAAAACTGGAAATAAGTATAGTAGAAATTAGATATGGATCCACACTTAACACCATATACGAAGATAAGATCAAAATGGGTCCATGATTTAGGCATAAAGAATGAGATCATAAATAGATTAGAGGAACAGGATAGTCTACCTCTCAGACCTGTGGAGGAGGAAGGAATTTATGACCAGAGGAGAACTAGAGATCATTATTGATCACAAAATAGAAGATTTTGATTACATCAAACTAAAAAATTTCTGTACAAACAATACCAATGCAAACAAGATTAGAAGGGAAGTAACAAATTGGGAAAATATTTTTACAGTTAAAGCTTCTGATAAAGGTCTCATTTCCAAAATATATAGAGAACTGACCCTAATTTATAAGAAATCAAACCATTCTCCAATTGATAAATAGTCAAAGGATATGAACAGACAATTCTTAGATGATGAAATTGAAATTATATCCACTCATATGAAAGAGTGTTCCAAATCACTACTGATCAGAGAAATGCAAATTAAGACAACTCTGAGATACCACTACACACCTGTCAGATTGGCTAAGATGACAGGAACAAATAACTATGAATGTTAGAGGGGATGTGGGAAAACTGGGACACTAATACATTGTTGGTGGAGTTGTGAAAGAATCCAACCATTCTGGAGAGCAATTTGGAACTATGCCCAAAAAGTTATCAAACTGTGCATACCCTTTGATCCAGCATTGCTGCTATTGGGCTTATATCCCAAAGAAATACTGAGGAGGGGAAAGGGACCTGTATGTGACAAAATGTTTGTGGCAGCTCTTTTCATAGTGGATAGAAACTGGAAGATGAATGGATGTCCATCAACTGGAGAATGGTTGGGTAAATTATGGTATATAAATGTTATGGAATATTATTGCTCTGTAAGAAATGACCAGCAGGAGGAATACAGAGAGGCTTGGAGAGACTTACATCAATTGATGCTGAGTGAAATGAATAGAACTAGAAGATCGCTGTACACTTCAATGCTGTATGAAGATGTATTCTGATGAAAGTGGAAATCTTCAACATAAAGAAGATCCAACTCACTTCCAGTTGATCAATGATGGACAGAAACAACTACACCCAGAGAAGGAACACTGGGAAGTGAATGTAAATTGTTAGCACTACTGTCTACCTACCCAGGTTACTTATACCTTCGGGAATCTAATATTTAATGTGCAACAAGAAAATGGGATTTACACATATATATTGTATCTAAGTTATATTGTAACACACATAAAATGTATGGGATTGCCTGTCATCTAGGGGAGGGAGTAGAGGGACGGAGGGGGTAATTTGGAAAAATGAATACAAGGGATAATGTTATTAAAAAATTACTCATGCATATATACTGTCAAAAAAATTTATAAATAAAAAAAAGAGACAATCTGAGAATTATTGGACTTCCTGAAAAATATGATGAAAAAAGAGCCTGGACACTATTTTCCAGGAAATTATCAAAGAGAACTGCCCAGATGTTTTAGAAACAGAGAGTAAAATAGACATTGAAAGAATTCATCGATCACCTACTGAAAGGGACTCTAAAATCAAAACACTAAGAAATATAGTGGCTAAATTCAAGAACCATCAGATGAAGGAAAAAAATACTGCAACCTGCTAGAAAAAATCAATTCAAATATGGAGGTGCCACAATAAGGATTACCTAGGATCTAGCAGCATCCATATTAAAGGAATGAAGGGCCTGGAATGATATTCTGAAAGGCTAAGGATCTTGGTATGCAGTCAAGAATAACTTGCTCAGCAAAAATGAGCATCTTTTTCCAGGGAAGAAGATGGACATTCAACGAAATAGTGAATTTCATTTATTCTTGATGAAAAAACCAGATCTAAACAAAAAGTTTGATTTACAAATATAAGACTCAAGAGATTTCTAAAAAGGTAAAAAGAAATCTTGAGAACTATATTTCTGCCATAAAGATATATAAAGAACACATGTATACTTTGTTCTAAAAACTAGAGGTAGAACGGAAATTATATCATAAAAAAGGGTAAAGTGGTGGTACTACATCTCAAGAAAAGGCAAAAGAAACCTATTACATCTGAGAGAAAGAATGGAGGGGGATGAACATAGTGTGTATCATACTTTCATCAGAATTGGCTTAAAGAGAAAAATATTAGACATATTCGATTTATGGTGAAACTTCTCACACCTCATTGAAAAGTGAGAGGGGAAAAGTGAAAAGGGAAGGAGTAAGCTAAGTGGAAGGAAATACAGAAATTGTGAGGAAAGGGGATAAGACAGGGGGAGGAATTCTAAGGTGGGGGAAGGGATACTAAAAAGGGAAGGCTGTGAGAAGCAAGTGGTGCTTTCAAGTGTAATACTTGGGGGAGGGGGGGAAAGGAGAAGGGAAGGAGAAATACATAAGCAGGTGTTAACAAGATGGCAAGTAATATTGAATTAGGAATTTTTACCATAAATGTTAATGGGGTAAAGTCCTCCATAAAGAGGAGGCAGTTACCACACTGGATTAAAAGCCAGAATCCTACAATAAGTTGTTTACAGGAAACGTACCTAAAGCAGGGCAACACATACAGAATAAAGGTAAAAGGTTGGAGTAGAATCTACTATGCTTCAGGTGAAGTAAAAAAAAAAAAAAAAGCAGAGATAGCCAACCTGATCTCAGATCAAGCAAAAGCAAAAATTGATCTAATTAAAAGAGATAAGGAAGGGCATTATATCTTGCTAAAGGGCAGCATCAATAATGAAGCAGTATCAATATTAAACATATATGCACCAAGTGGTGCAGCATCTAAATTCTTAAAAGAGAAATTAAGAGAGCTGCAAGAAGAAATAGACAGCATAACTATGATAGTGGGAGATCTCAACCTTGCAACTCTCAGAATTATATAAATCAAACCACAAAATAAATAAGAAGGAAGTCAAAGAGGTAAATTAGAAAAGTTAGATATGATAAATCTTTGGAGAAAACTAAATGGAGACAGAAAAGAGTACACTTTCTTCTCAGCAGTTCATAAAACCTATACAAAAATTGATCATATATTAGGACATAAAACCCTTAAATTTAAATGTAATAAGGCAGAAACAGTAAATGCATCCTTTTCAGATCATGATGCAATAATAATTACATTCAATAAAAAGCTAGGGGAAAATAGACCAAAAAATAATTGGAAACTAAATAATCTCATATTAAAGAATGATTAGGTGAAACAGCAAATCATAGACATAATTAATAACTTCCCCCAAGAAAATGAAATTAATGAGACGTCATACCAAAATGTATGGGACACAGCCTAAGCGATAATAGGGGGAAATTTCATATCTCTAGAGACCTGCTTCTATAAAACAGAGAAAGAGAAGGTCAATGAATTGGGTTTGCAACTAAAAATGCTAGAAAAGGAACAAATTAAAACCCCCCAGTGAAACACTAAACTTGAAATTCTAAAAATAAAAGGAGAAATTCATAAAATTGAAAGTAAAAAAAAAACTATTGAATTAATTAATAAACCTAAGAGTTGGTTCTATGAAAAAACCAACAAAATAGATAAACCCTTAGTAAATCTGATTAAAAAAAGGAAAGAAGAAAATCAAATTGTTAGATTTAAAAATGAAAAGGGAGGACTCGCCACCAATGAAGAGGAAATTAGAGCAATAATAAGGTGTTACTTTGTCCAACTTTATGCCAATAAATTTGATAACCTAAGTGAAATGGAAGAATACCTTCAAAGATATAGCCCAGATTAGAAGTAAATTGGTTAAACATCCCATTTTAGAAAAAGAAATAGAACAAGCAATTAATCAACTCCCTAAGAATAATAAATAAAGAAGACTATATGTGAACAACTATATACAGATGTATGTGTATGTACCCCCAATAAATTAGGGGTAGTTCAGAGGAAAGGCTCTAAGATTATGGGACAAGACTGGCAAAAGCTTCTTGAATATGGTGGGACATTAGCTGAGAATGAAGGGAGCTAGGAAGAAGTTCCATATAGGGGAAATAGTCAGTGAAAATGTCTGGGGCAAGGAAATTGAATGTGAGGGAGAAAAACAAAGATCAGTCTAATATGGGAAGGGGACCAGGGTGAAGAAGCCTGGAAAGGTAAAAAAGGACCAAGATGTAAAGAGCTTTAAAAGCCAAACAAAACCTAGAAGTGACAGGGATCAATGAAGTTTACTGAATAGGGGAGGTGATGTGGTCAGATCTATGCTTACAGCTGAAGGGAGTATAAGTTAGAGTTGGTAGATCTAAAGCAAGGAGACCAAGTGGAGAAAAATAACTGTCTTCTGTTTATTTGCACTACTTAGCATAAAAGTACCTTGCACATAATAAATGCTTAATAATCACCTATAAATCTATCAAATATGAAGCAAGATACAGTGCTATAGTTTAGAGTTGTGAAGCTAGAGATTTAAAGAAAAGCTTTGAACAGTTACCCTTTGGAGTGTGATAGGGAATAAAAGATAAAGATTTCTGTACCACTTAAACTGACATTAAGTTTAATGTGTCACATAAATACCAGTTCTTCCTCAGTACCTTTTCAAACAGAACAATCTCTGCACTCAAAGATTTTACACCCTAAGTAGGAGGAAGGGAAGGGATATAATGTAGTAAGCAAACAAAAAATGCCCAAAATAAGCATAAAATAATTGGGAAGGGGGGACTAACAACTAAGAATCAACAAGGGCCTCATTCAAAAGGTGGCATCTTCACCGAGCAAAAGAAAGGAGTTTGTTTTTTATTGTAGAAGCGTTAAGGTGCTACTCAAGCTTCTTAGGGAGTATAGGTATTAGAGATGCTCTTAAACCTGTGTTTTAGAAATATCATTTAGCAGGAATTATGCCAAAAAAAATGGGATATTGAGGGAAGAGACTTAGTAAGGAGACCAATGAAGAAGCTTCTGTAATAGTCCAAGCAAAAGGTAATGAAAGTCATTGTGTGTGATTTGTGGTGTGAAAGGAGAAAAGGGAATGGATAAAAAAGATGCACTGGGAGAAGTGAAAACTGATCAATATGTAGAGTGATGTTAATGAGAATTAACTATGGCTAATTGTAGCTATGAACTTAGACTAGAAGGATCCTCATGCCCACAAAAGAAAAATGGAAGCGAGGAAGATGGTTTTTGAAAAAAATTATGAGTTCTGTTTTTGAAGTGTTGAGTTTAAGATGGACAAGGAGACTTTCAGGTGGACATGTTTAACAGATAGTTGGTAAAACAGGATGGTACAATTCAGAAGAAAAAAAGGGAACTGGATAGAGAGCTTTTGGAGTCATCTGCAGATATGTCAAGTGAACAGATGGGAGCTTGATGAGATCACCAAAGTGAAGAGAACATTAAAAAGGGGGGGGAAAAAACTCAGGAATAAGAAACCAGTGGCATAAAAATCTAGGAAGGAAATATTATCTAGCACTGTGTTACAAAAAAATCAAAGGATAATTTTGAAAAGGCCACTGGATTTAGTAATTAAGTAAAATTGACTAAATAAAATACAAATTGGGTTGGGGGATGGATGTAGTCTGAAACCAAACCAAAAAAAAAAAAAAAAAAGGCTGAGCAGTAGGAAATAAGGTAGTGGAGGAAATCAGTATAGAATACAAAGATTTTTCAATAATAATACTAAAAGGAAGAGTACTGTAAGGCAATAGCTTGAAGGAATAGTAGGGTCAAATGAAAGTATTTAAGGATAGGGTAAATCTGGACAGATCTATAGATGGGAGGAAAGGAGCCAATGAACAAACAGAGAATGAAAAACTCAGAGTGGGAGGGGGGAGATTAGCTATGTAGGAGAAAAGAGATTGAATCAAGGACACAAATAATGGATTCTGTCTTAGAAAGGAGAAAGCCCATTATTTT
The DNA here is from genome assembly GCF_048593235.1 of Sminthopsis crassicaudata. NCBI lineage: Eukaryota > Metazoa > Chordata > Mammalia > Dasyuromorphia > Dasyuridae > Sminthopsis > Sminthopsis crassicaudata. The sequence continues at coordinate 267,459,904 of NC_133618.1, read as the reverse complement.
CCTCAGAGACAGAAACAAAGAGGAAAGAAACTGCAATAGTCAAGGTCTCAAATACAAATTTTCACAAACACTATGTGATTAAATGCTACATAGTGACCCCAACAATGAGTGCTATCAGTTGCTAGGAAAGAAAATCACCATGACCGTTGCAACGGGAATTTCATGGAAAAGGTGGTCACAAATGGATACCAAACAGGTGGGTTTGTTGGGGTGGGGCCAGGAGTGGGGAGAGATACTAAACTTGAAGAAAGATATAAAGACAGATTTTGAGGCAGAAATGAGTGTGTTAAAAGAAATAAGACCAGTATATGGAAGAAAAGGATCCTTCTACTTGAGAACAGGGAATCAGTAAGATATAGTAGGAAGGACAATTGAACTTTGGAGTTAGAGAATATAGGTTCAAATCTCAAATCTTTGATACTACAAAAGTGTGACCTCTCTGTATTTGTTTCCTTATCTGTAAAATGAGGAAATCAGATGGAATAGGTGGTCTGAGAGGCCTTTCAGTTCCACATCTATGATAATAAGATTGGAAAAGTGTTGGTATTACAAGGTGATAACTCAGGTTGTCTGGGCAAATCTCTAGCTCAGAATTCACACCTTTGGTTCGGGCCTTTAAGGGGTGTTTACACCTTTAAAAGGAGCAAGTTCATTGGCTGTAGGAGTTCTCACAAGCCCTGTTGAGTTCTCACTAGCCCATTCTCTGCTAGGATAAAAGTGGAGGGTAGTAGGGCAAGGAGTTAGTCTGACTGGGAGATTGAGTTTAGAAGGTGGTCTGGAAGGAGAGGCTAGTCTGGGACAGAGTTGGGACGGCAGTTCCCAGTTGGCTGGAGGCTCCAGAAGCTTCCCAAGAAACCTGCTCACAGAGGAAAAGATTTTACAGAAAAGAGATCTCTTCCCAGAGAAGGATTATAATTGACGAGACAACTGGACCTTAACTGAAAAGTGGGTTAAAATAAATAGAAAACATAAATCTAATTTTCATATTTTAAATGTAAATGGATTATGTAATCCAATAAAACTTTTAAGGAGTGGTAGAATGAATAGGGGGAAAAAAAACTTGACAATCTTTTGCAAATAAGGAAAACATTTAAAAAGGAAAGACAAATATGAAATTTTTATGATGGGAAAAAAATTAACTGGTTCAAGCAAATAAAAAAAAACAACCAGAAATTGCAAATCATCCTATCAGAAAAAGCAAAAATATCAGAAAAAGCAAAAATATCACTTATGCTTTAACCATAGACAACAAACCAACATCAATATTAAATTTTTACTTTTCAAATGGCATAGCGTCTAAAATCACAAATCAAAAATTTACCAAATTGCAAAAAACCTCATGAAGAGAACAACAGGAGAGATAATGTTTCTTTCTGGGACAAATTTATAAAGATAAAAAAATAGGAAGATATATATTTGAACAACTAAATATATTTAGAGAGAATTATGGTATTTTTTGAATGGAACCACAAAATAAACATACCTATTCCCCAGCACCACAAAGCAATTTTTCTAAAAATAAAAACTCACCATGTTTTGGAGCACAAAGAAATTGCAAATAAATATAAAAAGCAGAAATACTAAATACATCCTTATAGATGACAATAATGTAAAAACAATAATCAATTCAGGAAATACACATACACACAAAAAAAATACAAAACCCTAAGTGGAGCCATAATCATGAAATACTAAAAAAACCAAAAAAACCAAAAAAAAAAACACAAAAACAAAATAAAACAAAACAAAAAACAACTAAGCCAAAAAAATTGTGTGGAAAACAATAATGATGAGGCAACATACCAAAATTTCTGGGATGAAACTAAAGCAATACTAAGAGGACAATCATATACCTAAACAGTAAAATAGTAAGATTAATGGATTGAATATACTTTTAAAATTAGAGAATAAACAAATAAACAAAATCAAAATAAGCACACAAAGAAGAAATATTGAAAATTTGAGAAATAAATTAGAAACTAAACTAGGCAACAGACCTAATAAAATTAGAAGCTATTTCTTTTAAAAGATTAAAAAATTAAGAAATCCAGCCTATATAAATAAATAAATATATATATACACATACATATATATATGTATATATATATATATATATATATATATATATATACATATATATATGTATATATATATATATACATATATATATGTATATATATATATATATATATACACACTTGCTTTTTGTTTGTTTTTTAAGCAAACAGGGTTAAGTGACTTGCACAGGGTCACACAACTAGTAAACACTAAGTATTTGAGACTGAATTTGAACTTAGGTCCTCCTGACTTCAGGGAAGTGCTCTATACCCTGTACCATTTAGCTGCCCCCAATATAATTTTTCAAGGTAAAAAATTAATTCAATAAAAATAAGGGTAAAAGTAAAAACAAGTTTTAAAAAACAAAATTATTAGATTTGATTATAGGTATATGCCAAAAAAATTTAGAATATATGAATAACAGCAGATTACCTTTGAAAAATTAAAATTTCCAAACTAAGAAAACACCAAATTGAAATGTTAATGTAAAGAACTGACAAAGGAAAAAACTCCTAGTACATGAATGGGTAAATTCAATAAAACTTTTAAGGAACAATTAATATCTACCTTGCACAATTTTTTTTAAAACTTAAGAAAACCAAAATCATTCTCCCAAACTCTGTTTTTGAGACATAAAGGCCCAATACTAAAACCAAGGAAGGATTCCTCCTCTCTGAAAAGATGAGTATTAATTCAAAAAATGTAAATAAAATTCCTGGCAAAAAAAAAAATCAGTATCATTTTTTTTAAAAAATCATTAAAGTCAAGTTAGATTTACACAAATCACTTAAGTATGATTCAACATTAGAAAACAAATTATATTATCACATTAAAAAAAATCCCCCAAACTACATGTCTATCTCAATACATGAACATTGGTTTTTTGACAAAGTATAATACTTATTTATGTCACAAACCTTAGAAAGTACAGGCATAATTTTTATACATCACTAACAAAATCCAATAGCAAGAGATACAAAGAGAAATTCCATTTAAAATAACCGTCGATAGTATAAAATATTTGAGAATCTATCTGCTAAGGGAAAGTCAGGAACTATATGGCAACTTTCCACACAAATAAAGTAACATATAAACAACTGGAAAAATATCAAATGCTCTTGAATAGGTCGAGCAAATATAATAAAGATGACAATACTACCTAAACTAATCTATTTATTTAGTGCTGTACCAATCAAATTCCCAAGAAACTATTTTACTGATCTTGAAAAAATAACAGCAAAATTCATCTGGAGAAACAAAAGGTCAAGAATTTCAAGGGAACTAATGGAAAAAAAAATCAAATGAAGGTGGCCTAGCTGTACCAGATCTAAAACTATATTATAAAGCAGCAGTCACCAAAACCATTTGGTATTAACTAATAAATAAAGCAGTTGATCAGTGGAATGGATTAGGTTCACAAAACAAAACAGTCAATGACTACAGCAATCTGGTGTTTGGACAAACCCAAAGACCCCAGTTTTTGGGATAAAAATTCACTATTTGACAAAAATTGCTAGGAAGATTGGAAACTAGTATGACAGAAACTAGGGATTTGACCCACACCCAACACTATATACCAAGATAAGGTCAAAATGGGGAAACGATCTAGATATAAAGAATGCTATTATAAACAAATTTGAAGAACATAAGATAGTTTACCTCTCAGATCTGTGGAGGAGGAAGGAATCTGTGACCAAAGAAGAATTGGAGATCATTACTGATCACAAAATAGATAATTTTGATTATGTTAAGTTAAAAAATATTTTGTAAAACAAAATTAGTGCAGACAAAATCAGAAGGAAAGAAACAAACTAGGAAAACAGTTTTCATTCAAAGGTTCTGATAAAGGCCTCATTTCTAAAATAAACAATTGACTCAAATTTATAAGAATTCAAGCCACTTTCCAAATTGATAAATGGTCAAAGGATATGAAGAGACAATTTTTCCAACAAAGAAATTGAAACTATTTCTAATCATATGAAAAGATCCTCCAAATCACTATTGATCAGAGAAATGCAACTTAAGACAACTCTGAGGTACCACTACACACCTGTCAGATTGGCTAAGATGACAGGAAAAGATAATGACAAATGTTGGAGGGGATATGGAAAAACAGGGACACTGATACATTGTTGGTGGAACTTTGAACGGATCAAACCATTCTGGAGAGCAATTTGGAACTATGCTCAAAAAAGTTATCAAACTGTGCATATTATTTGACTCAACAGTGTTACTTACTACTGGGCTTATATCCCAAAGAGATCTTAAAAAATAAAAGGGCCCCACATGTGCAAAAATGTTTGTGGCAACCCATTTTATAGTGGCTAGAAACTGGAAACTGAATGGATGCCATCAATTGGAGAATGGCTAAATAAATTGTGGTATATGAATGTTATGAAAAATTGTTATGGGCCATAATTCTGAACTTGAAACAAAGGATTCTTACAAGGTACTAAGTCAGTGGAATTGATAGAGACAATAGTTATCTAATTTAGCATGGTTCACTATGATTGATTTAATCCTACAAAGAGATGTTATGGGCCAGAACTTGAAACAAGGTACTGAGTGGAATTGAGGAGACAGTGGTTAAATCTAGTTTAGCATTGATTTAATCCTAACAACAAATAATGGTTTCCTAGAGATATAATGGTTGGTTTGTACTCAATGTGTAGCATATAAGCTAGAAGCCTCAGCCAGGGAGATTCAGAGATTCAGAGAGACAAGCGAACAGAAGGCTAGAGGCTGAAGGCTGGAGTACAAGCTCTTGGACTCAGATTCATCCTATCTCATAACGCCTTGGTGGCAGGCTCTCCTCCTTTGCTTCTCCACTGAAACCAAGACTCCAGAAGGCCCCCAAAAAACTAGCCAAGCCCCAAGTGAGGGAGATAGGACTTTGAAAGAGATAATAAAGGACTTGGACTTTAACACCTGGCTACTTGTGTGGTGATTACTGAACTGAAAGGAAGACTGCTTCCAGAGACCCCAAGAAAACCTCAACAGACACATTACGTTATAAAGAAAACATTACAGAATATTATTTTCCGTAAGAAACGACCAGTAGGATGATTTCAGAGAGGCCCGGAGAAACCTACAGGAAGTGATGCTAAGTGAAATAAGCAGAACCAGGAGATCATTATACACGGAAATGACAAGATTATATGATCAATTCTAATGGATATGACTCTCTTCAACAGTGAGATGATTCAAACCAGTTCCAATTGTTCAATGATGAAGAGAGCCATCTACACCCAGGGAGAGGACCATGGGAACTGAGTGTGGAATACAACATAGCATTTTTTGCTTGCATTTTTGTTTTCCTTCTCAGGTTTTTTTTTTTTTTTCCTTTCTAGATCTGATTTTTCTTATGCAGCAAGATAACTGTATGGATATGTATGCCATCTAGGGGAGGGAGTGGGGAGAAAGAGGGAAAAATTTGGAACAGAAGGTTTTGCAAGAGTCAATATGAAAAATTACTCATGCATATGTTTTGTAAATAAAAAGCTGTAATAAAAAAAAAGAAAGAAAGTACACACATAGGAGTAAAAAAAAAAGATAAGGGTCTAAAACCAAAAGCAGTCATGCAATGAAGATACTAAAAATTTCCCAATAAAAACAGGAATAACAAAGATGTCCTTTCCCCTACTGCTATTTGGCATAGTTCTAGAAATGTTATCAATAGCATTAAGACAAGAAAAAAGAAATTAAAGACATAGAGGTAAGGTGAAAATAGAACTATGTCTATTTACTGATGACATGATGATTCACTTAAAAAGTCCAGAGAATCACTAAAAAAACAAAAAACAAAAAAACTAAAGGAAATAATTAATAGATTAAGCAACATTGCAATATATAAATATATATGTAGCAAAATATATAAATATATAAAATAAAATTAGAAAACCCAATAAAATTTCTAAATAGCAGTGACAAAATAGAAGAGTTGATAATAGAAAGGGAAATCCCATCCAAAATAACTACAGAATGCATAAAATATTTGAAAGTCAATCTACCAAAGCAAACCAGATAGATATCTGTGTAAGTTTGATTACAAAACCTTTTAAAAATACAAAGAGCAACATAAATAGCTGAATAAATATTCACTGAATATTCACAAAGAATATTTACAAATGTAGTGCTCTACTAATCTGACTAACAAGGCTATTTCACACAGCTAGAAAAAAAATGACAATCTTAGGATGGCAGACAAGGGAAGAAAGGAAAAAATTGGAAACTCAAAATTTTATAAAAAATAAATGTCAATATTGTCCTTACATGTAATTGAAAAAAATACTATTAAAAAATTTAAAGAGAAAAAAGAAAACCTGCAAAAGAAAAAAATGACAACAAAGTTCACTTAGAGAATCAAAACATCTAGAAGAATGTCAAAGTAAAAAAAAATTTTTTAAAGGCGTGAGGAAAAGGGACTAGAACTTCCAGCTCTAAAACTGTTATAATCAACAAAACCATTTAGTGTTGTCTAAAAAGCAGGAAAAATAGAACAACAGAACAGACTAGACAAAGAATAGTCAGAAATAAATTCGATAAAACCAAGGTTTATAAAACTTGAAAGTCTAAATTACTTAGGAAAGAACTACCTGTTTGATAAAAAATTCTGAGATAATTTGAAAGCAATCTGGAAAAAAATAGGCTTAGATCAACATCTTAAACTGAATTGTACAATAAATTCAAAATAGATAATTGATCTGATTATTAAGTGACAAAAAATATTGGAAGCAGATCATATAACTTTCTCAGCTAAAGTACAGAGCTAATTCTTAACCAATCAATTCCTAACCAATAGAGAATATAATAAAAGATACAATGGTTTTGATTATATGAAATTGAAAAGCTTTTCCATGAATAATATCAATGCATCTAGAATAAGAAGAAAAGTGGTCAGTGGGAAAAACATTAAATACTGCTAATATTCAAAGGAATGTATATACACAACTAACAATTATGTCCCAAGTCTTAGTGGGTTTTTAAAATATTAACACAAAACTCCAAGATTTTTGATATAGCAATGACTATAAAACTAAAAGCCATCCTCTCATAAACAAATGATTAAAAGATATTTACAAATAGTTTTCCAGAACAGCAAATTATTAGTTTTATATATATATATATATATATATATATATATATATATATATATATATATATATATATAAGAATACTTCAAATTACCAATAATAAAAAAAATTACAAATCAAGATGAAAAGAGATGTCAACATTGGAAAGAGCTGTGGAAAGATAAGTTCACCAATCCATCATTGGTAGGAATGTATACAAACATTCCACAAGGTAATTTGGAATTACATAATTATAAGAAATAAAGTATCCTTGTCCTTTGATCCAGAGAACTCACTGCTAGGGAAATGGCCATCAATGACAAAGAAGAAAGGCACCATGTCCCACACAGACTTGAGGCACACTATGCTTAGGAGAACCTGTTTTAAAAGAAGCCTGCTCAAAGTAGTAAAGAACTGAAAACAAAATTGAAAAATGAATAAACAAACTATTAACAGATTATTAGTGTGCTGTGAGAGAAATTGGACACAAATATAAAGAAGCAACAGATAAGAATTGATAAAAAGTGAAGTAAGCAGGACCAGGAAAACAACTACACCAATTGCAACAATGTAAAGATCAGGAACAAAACAACTGTAATTAAATACTGTTCAGTGTTTAGTTGTTTCCAACTCTTTGTGACCCCATCTGGAATTTTCTTAGCAAAGATACTGGAGTGGTTTGTCATTTCATTTTCCAGTTCATTTTTACAGATGAGGAAACTGAGGCATAATAGTGACTTAAGTGACTTGCCCAGTCACACAGCTAGTAAGTATTTGAAGCCAAATTTGAACTCAGGAAGATAAGCACTGTACTATCCAACTGACTCCAAAATTAAATGTAACAAAATTATGATCATATTTGCTCCCAAAGGAGAACTATGAGAAAAAAAAAGTATTCTTTCCCTTGGTTCCTTTACATAAATAGAACTCCAAAAGTGAAGAAAAGTGAATTATGTCAGAACTTTTGATATATTGATGGGTTTTTACTGAATTTCACAAACCTCTAAACTCTACTCCTGCAAGGTCTCTATTCAGTAAACTCTTCCTTTGAAGGTCACTATGTTCATATCTATCACTCAGGCCAGATACTGGAAATTGCTACCTGTTGACATCCAGAACATCCTCTTTCCTTCTTACTGAATCCAGTACTTACTTATAGTCTTTTCCACCTTAATCCTTGTGCTCATACTAAGAGATTTCCTGGATTCCAATACTTAATTTCCCAGTTCCTCAACTCGTACTCCTCCATTCCACCTCAGTTATACACAGGAATAGTCATGGTTTTAAGTCTTTATATCACTCACAAGTGCTGCACTGTCACATTCAAAACTCCAAAACTCCTTCACCAAATCATAATCTTTTAGCATTCTATCATAACCCAGATCTAACATTCTGACTGACTAAAGTGGGTCCTGGTGAAGGGTGAGGAAGCCAGCCCAACGCAGGGAGAGAGAGCACCTGGGGAAGAAGAGTGTCTCCCCTGGGTCACACTCATATCACTTAACTTACTAAATCTGAGTTTTCTCATTTACAATATTAATGGAATTGACTCTTCAGCTTCATAAAATATGTGATTTTGTGAAGCTTAATCTCCTTTTCATCTGTAGGATAGAATGCATTAAAAATACGAGAACATCTAGTTTAATCATGATATTCACTAAGCAGTGCTCAAGAGGATATCAAAAACCAAAGACAAATTGAATGTTAAACAATTTTTACTCAGAATTAAGCCGAGTCAAACAAGGCAAGCACAAGGATATATTGCTAATGTTCATATATCTGCATTAAGAACTGCAATGTAAAAATGACAACCGAACAAAATTAGAAATAAAAAATTCACATATATATAAAATCTCTCCACAATTTTAAAGGCAAAGGAGTTTACCTACAAAAAATATTTACCACAACAGAAACTAAAACTGCCTCCTTGTAAAAAAATGGGTCATGACTGTTTCATGGGTCTACTAATGTTAGTACTCAACATGATGTTAGAAAAAAAGCTAAATACGGAAATCCTAAACCGAAGAATAATCATGTAAGCTAAAGAGATATCTGTAAAGTGAGACTAACTCACATTTACACATTAAGGTTTACAAAGCAGGCTTCGTGACAGCAAGCTTATTATCCCCATTTTACAAATGAGAAAACGGTGGCTAAGAACATTTTTGATTCTGTGGGAGTTGAATAAATACCAAGTGCCAGAGTCAAGATTTCAATCCGGGCTTGATGACTCTTGAACACTCTGATCCAGTATTCTTTCTATTATACTATACTACTTCCCCAGACCCTATGTCTCCTGAGAATAATTCTTGCATCCCCAGATCTCTACTAGCTACATTTGAATTTCCTTCTGATACCACAACAGCTAAGCAGAGAGATCCTGCAATAAAAAAAAAAAAAGTTCTGGACCTCAGTTCAAATCCTTTCTCAGACACAGACTAACAATATGACCCTCTAAGCAAAATCTATTTTCTAAGCATCTCTTTAAGAGGTTTGCAGATATTTAATTTATTTACTTTTTTTCACATCAAACTGAAGATATTCCCAACTGACCATTTTGCCCCCTTAAATTCAGAACATCTCTTTTCTTCTTCATTTCCTATTTCTGTAGATGGCCTCACCATTATTCCAGTCACCCAGGCTCAAAACTAAAATATCTTTGCTTTTTCTCCTGCCTTCACATCACCTCACCACCCCATCCAATACAATTAGTTTGTAACAAATTTCACATCTGTCTCTACTCACAAATGCCACCCATTGTTGTGTTCATGTTGTCTCCCTTCACATACCCTATGGAGTAGGGATTATACTCAACAACTGATTGTTCCCATATTGTCTTACTAATTCTTGTTTCTGTGCATTTTAATCAAGTATGTCTGGAATGTATTTCCTTCCATAATTATTTTTGCTATTAAATCCTTTCTTTCGCAAAGCCTAGAGCCTGGAGTCAGGGAGAATCATCTTCCCAAGTTCAAATCCAGCCTCAGACACATACTAGTTGTGTGTTTCTGGGCAAATAACTTAACCCTGTTTGCTTCAGTTTTCTCATTTGTAAAAAGAGCTGGAGAAGGAAATGGTAAACTATTCTAATATCTTTGCCAAGAGAATCCAAAAAGGTCACAGAAAGTTGGATGTGACTGAAAAACAACTAAAAAATAATTTTAAAAAATTAAATTAAACACAATTTACCTATTATAGCTTTCCATCATTCAATCAACTTAATGTTGGCTTAATGTATTAAGCCAACATTAAATTGATTGAATGATGGAAAGCTATTCTTTAATGTATTAAAGAATTTCTTTTCAGGACTTTCCTTTTTTCTCTCTCTAGTTTGAGATCCATCCTGGTCCTATTATTCTAACTAACTTCTTCCATTAGATTTAGGCAGAATTCTGTCATTTAGTTTGCCTGGTCTGTAAAGAAAGAGTTCCTTTTTGTAGGGTCAGGGGCCCAGTTGTATCCTGTCTGGTTTAGGCAACTAACTAGCTAACTATTAACTTAATTGATGTTCCCTAGACAGTATGTATAGATAATAAATATCCTAAGAAGCTGTTCTCCTAATCTGCTCTCCTAATTATGGGATCTTCTTTCCTCTGCTATTCCATCTATTTTGGGATCTTCTGGCCTCAGCTTTGTTCTAGTCTTTCTAAACTATCACATAATTCTTAGACAGGCTAATTTACTTTACTTCAGTAAATCTGAATTAAGCACCTATTATGTGAAAAGTCTGATGCAGAGAAAAAAAGCTTACCAGAAGCAAAGTTCTACATCAGCTAACTCAGGAAGAAGACCCAGATTAGAGTCCTATCTCAGACAATTTTGTGACTGAGTCTTAAACAACTCTTAAAAATGAAAGGACTCTTAATCATATCAACCTCTCTCCTCATCAGAGGCTAAATATAATTCAATTAAGAATCCCTTTTCAAACAGGGATGTTTTTTGTCACAATCAACACCCTATTTCCAGGGGTCTGAAGTTTTATAATGGCACAAAGTATGTTTAAAATTCAAAGGTTCCAGTTAGTTGGATAATGAAAGAGTTTGAAAATAGGTTCATTTATACAAGTTAGGTGTCTGGAATTCAAGACATTTTTTCTGTAGAAAAAAGTATAAATAATTTTGTTCTCAGGCCAGCCCCAAAACATCATTTAATCCAATGTGTAAAAGTACTATACATTTGCAAGGAAATAAAATGGAAAATAATACTATTTGAAGTAAATAACAAAATCATAAACTCTAATAAGTACTTTTTTGTACCTTAAATAGTTAACACAAGGAGATCTAACTGGAGGGGAAAGAACTACACAATGATTATTGTATAAATTATGATTAGAATAATTTTTAGTTCATAAATAGAAGAAGAAATTTTTTTTTCCCCCTAAGGTAAATGGGCAAGAACTGGAAATGTAGAAGAGGAATGGGGTTAAAGTAAGTATGCCTTAGAGGGATTAGATTACTAAAGGAAGAATTAATTGAGCTACAAAGAATAAAATACAAAACAAAAAAAGGAGAAGCCAAGAAAGTATAGTGAAGAATAGGAATTTTATCTCATTACTAGCAATAAATTCACTATTTTGCAGAAGTTTCTCAGGATTATGGCATAAGAAAATTATTATACTTAAGTATATAAATTCATTACCGTTTTGTCCCTGAGTCGCTCTCCATGAATAATAAAGTCAGCACAGCTACCATTATCTTCCTGATGAAGGGCTTTAAAGACAGTGACAGAGCTCAGTCCACCTCCTCCTAGTGGTAACCATCCACCACTTGAGTCATCCCGGGTCATCACCACAGCTCGCACTCGTGCATAACTATTACTAAAATAGATACACAAAGTAAGAATTAGCTTTTACATAAACAAAAAATAACTGAGCATTCAGTCTTGTTTAAGAAATCCAAGACTACATTAGTTAATATAGTAGTTAAGTGTTTTCTGTTTTTATGAAAGTCAAAGGAAAATAACCTATCTGAAAGAGTACAGGAGCCATAATCCAGATAGGTTTGCCAATATTAAACTATTAACACTTTAAAAGACTAATTTTATCCAAAAAAAAATTATATAATCCTTCTTTTCTTTTGAATACTTGAATACTTTTGAATTCTGATTGAATACTTTTTCTTGAATACTTAAAAACAATTATGAAATATACCAGAACCAAGAAGTTATCAACTTATACAACCAGATTTGTCAATTAATGTCTCTTCATAAATCTAAGACAATTTAATTTGTTATTTCTTTAATATTCTTAATTATAACATATTAGGTTCTATTAGTTCATAATTAATAGTAAATGAAATATTAGAATAAGTCAGATACATGCTGAAGTAGCAAGGTCATGGTACATCCATAAGAAGTCTGGGTTCTTGTTAATTTTATTATCTTAGACCAGTGACTTTAACTTGAGGTAACTATGAATTAAATAAAGATGTATACAAAATTCTTTGTTATCATCTAATGTTATACTGTATAAATGAGTTTTATATTCATAACTTGGGGTCTTCATTATCAATATTATGGCATGTTAGTGTTATTCACACCAGACAAACAGCTAATTTGTCACTTATTGTATCTACTTCTAATTCCCTTAATTCTATAAAATACAATCAATACATTGCATCAAGAGTTGAGCTTGAAGGGATTTTGGAAATCATCTGGTCTGTAATATCAAAGTTTGTTAAGAATGATATGAAATGAGTCAATATGCACTAAGGAAAGCCTCAGAAACATCACTTTGATAATGTAGAGATTTTGAGATCTTATTTCAGGGTTCAAAAACTTGAAATTATTAGATCCCTGATGTTCGCTTTAGTATGATTTTTTATAATTTTCTAAGTTTTGCAAGAAAACGTTAAAGCTTACTACTTTCTTAAGTGTGAAACTTGAAAAAATAAAACTAAGAATAAGACCAGACCACCTTATTTCTTTTTCTCAAAGCTCTATCAAACTTGTTCTTTAAGAACAAAACTATAGTAGTATTTCACCTTTAGAATTGCTTAGGAACAGAAGCAATATAAATAAGAGAAAAATGTGGATGATAAATTAATTCCCATAATATCCTTTGATAATCAATTAATAATGAAACCTGGCATTTAGATGTGCCATTTAAGTGGTTAATCTACATTAATTCATTTGCTATTCAAAATGGCCCTGTGAAGGAGAATTCAAATAAAGTTGAAACCATAGCAGTGTTTTGAAGGAAACTAGAGATTTTATATAGTGGAGATAATAAGACAATGCATTTGAGACCAAGGGGACCACTTGTTAATAGTGGAAAGCTGGGAGACGGAATCTCAAAATACAAATTACAGTTAGAAAGCCAGTTTGACTAAAATAGAGAACCCATCAGGGGAAATAATATGAAATAAAATTGAAAAAATAAATGGGAACCATCCCGGAGAAGGTTTTAAAAACCAAGTTGAGGATTTTGTTTCTTATTCTAGAGACAGTTGGCAACTACTAAAATTTTTATTGGGGTGTCAGATGTTTCAAGAATATAAATTTGGTAGTAAAGTGGAGGATAGATTGAAGAAGGAACATCAATCAGGAGGCTACCACAATTTCCAGCTAGAGGTGATGAAGATATGAACAATGGGAGATATCGTATGGACGGGAAGATGGGAATGGATAAAAGAGATGTTATGAAAATACAATCTACAGGACTGGATAACTGATTTGATTCTGGGGAAGTGGGGGCAAAGAAAAACTAAGGATGCATGTAAGATTTTGAACTTGGTAAATAAATTCCAGGAGGCATGGGGAGATCAAGTAATTTGCTCAGAGTCATACAGTTTAATAAATTAGTCAATCAATATTTGTTAAATTTATACTACAGACCAAGTACTGTGGCAAGTCCTGAAGACACAAGCTTCTCTCAAGAAGCTTACAGTAGGATGGGGAAGACAACATGCAAACAAATATATACAAAGCAAGCTGCATACAAGATAAACAGGAAAGAACAGAAGAAAGACATTAGAATTAAAAGAGTCTAGAAAGATTTCCAATACAAGATGAGATTTTTAGATGGAATATCAAGGAAGTCAGTAGGTAGAACTGAGGAAAAGAGAGCATTTCAAGTATGGAAGACAGCCAGTGGAAAATGCCTGTAGCCATGATATGGAGTGTTTTGCTCCTGGAATAGCTGAAAGGCCAATGTCATTGGAATGAAGAATATATAGTAAGGAGTATGGTAAGGAGTAAGGTGTAGGACTGGAAAGATGGAAGGGGGGTAGGTCAATAAACATTTATTAAATAACTAATATGTGCTAAGCTTTATGTTAAATAAGAGTGTAATACTATGCTCTCTAGACTTACATCAACTGATGCTGAGTGAAATGAATAGAACCAGAAGATCGCTGTACACTTCAATGCTGTATGAAGATGTATTCTGATGGAAGTGGATATCTTCAACATAAAGAAGATCCAACTCACTTCCAGCTGATCAATGATGGACAGAAACAACTACACCCAGAGAAGGAACACTGGGAAGTGAATATAAATTGTTAGCACTACTGTCTATCTACCCAGGTTACTTATACCTTCGGAAGCTAATACTTAATGTGCAACAAGAAAATGGTATTTACACACATATATTGTATCTAGGTTATATTGTAACACACGTAAAATGTATGGGATTGCCTGTCATCGGGGGGAGGGAGTGGAGGGAGGAGATAATTTGGAAAAATGAATACAAGGGATAATATTATTTTAAAAAATTACTCATGCATATATACTGTGGAAAAAATTCTAAATAAATAAAAAATTAAAAAAAAATAAATACTATGCTCTCTAGAAATAAAGCATAATGGTGAGGGGAAATTCAATACAGGCCTTATCTATTGATTTAAAAAAAAATTTTTTTACCAGTTAGGTGACTTGTCCAGGGTCACAAAGCTAATAAGGGTTATGTCTGAGGCCATATTTCAACTTGGGGTCCTCTTGACTACAGAACTGGTGCTCTGTCCACCACACCATCCATCTAGATTCCCAATCTATTAATTCCTTAACACATTTCTATTATATAAAACATATGAAAATTTAAAACTGCCTGATTTTTTTCGTTTACAAAATGAGGGGACAGGACTAGGTGATATCTAAGAGTCAGGGAGGGAGCTCTCACATACCATCTCAGCATAGGCCTTTATGTAATCTATTCTCCACATATATTGTTTCTCTTGTTAGAATGTAAGTTCTTTCAAGGGAGGAGTTATTTGCTTTTTTTTTTTTTTTTTTTTGGTCTGTATCTTCAGTACTTATTAGTACAGTGCCTGACACAAAGTAGGAGTTTGATAAATATTTGCTAGTTACCCAAGTCCTGAATTTTAAAGACTTAAAAAAATTAGGTCAAAACTCTCACAATTTAGCTACTTTTTTTTTCTGTATATTCTACTGGTTTTGTACAAGACTGTGCTTTTTTTTACTTCTGACATTTAAACTAATATTTGTTTGATCTGTGGCCATATAGCAGCACTCTGAGCATTAGATTCAATCAAGAAGCAATTGACAATGATTTTTAGATTGTTCTTTCATGAGCTGTAATTAAGAGTTTAAAAAAACATCTCTTACAATCATAATTTAGATTACATAGTCCCAAATACTAAGTGTTCGATATACTTAATGATTTTTCTGCCCATTCATCCTCTTATAAAATATTCTGTGAATTTATTCCTATTAGTTTGGCTTTTTTTATTTTTTGGTAAGAAGAGTTTAGTTTCATCTTCAAACTTGGAAGATAACACATACACTACCTTCAAAATTATTTATAAAATGTTAATTAAAATAGTTTTTAAGCACTTTATTTCTCGAGATTCATCTGTTTTAAGTGGGAGATGATCATTAATTTCTCTTTTCATATCTCTTTTTTTCATAACTCTTTTTATATTTATAATATTTTATAATATTTTTATATTTCCCTTTAGAACATTTTTTTGTATCTCCAAATGTTTCCTGTCCTAAAGAAAGACTTACCATAATAAAATATTCTAAAGAATCTCATGGTGACTCAATTAGAAAAACTTTTTCCCTACAGACAGGATACCTTGTTAATGATTTTTTTGAGAATCTAAATAAATTATTACCAGCTCTCTTAGGAACATTTTTATCTATGAACTTAAAGAAATCATATATTATTCGGACATGATTTCTCTTGAGAGAAACTATAGTATCTAGTCTCTAAAGGTTATATTGGTTTAAATATTCATTGAGTCTAATTTTTATTCTAGATTGAATAAGATGTTTATCATGAAACACTAGACAAGTTTAAAAATCCTAGAGTCACTTCTGGATTCTTTCTTGATAAGAGTTATACTGGCAATACAAGAATCCTCTAACAGAGCAGCCAATTGTAACATTAAGCTTGCCATTCTGTCTAAAAGTTCTACCCAAAGACCCCATTAAACATGACCTTTTTTGTGAACATAGATTCATTTACCTGTCTGGTAAAATCTTTCTCAGAATTTCTGTTTAAAATGCACAGAATATTTAAAATCCTTGGTAGGATTACAAAGGAAATCAATTGTATCGAAATGCAGGCTCAATATTTATCTTTAACTCACTTTTTTAAAAGTGTTAATATTATTATTGCCAAACCTCAGCCCTGAATTATTTCCACAATCTGTATCCTCCACTCCTACTCACCAGCTGCTGAACCCAGCTGAAAGATGTCTTAGAATATGATGTACTAGATACATTACAAATTCATGTTATCCAACTTCAACTGGATCCTCACTTTATCAAGGTAGTCTTTTTATTCCTTATCAAATGATTTTCTATCTCACTCCTCCAAAAAGCTATTCTAAATCTTCTCTTCTCTCTTCATGTCTTCCACACCTTTTCTTCTTATCACTCCCAAATACTTTTTTTACTTTACACTAAGAAAATTGAGGCCTTTTTTTTAATGGCTCAATACAATGGTCTTGTCTTAGTCCTAATTCTTGTCAATTTGACAAATTTGACACTATTAACCACTCTTTTCTTTCTTGAGTTTTTGTGACGCTAATCTCCTGGTTCATCTTCTAGCTTCATAACAAATTCTCAGTCTCCTTTTTCATCCATATAATGACCCCAATGTTCTGTCCTAGGCTCTTTTTTCCCCTCTGTGCCACAGGTTTTTTTTTTTTAATTTCTACTAAGTAGTATTTTTTTCTAATTACATATAAAGATAATTTTCAACATTCACTTTTATAAGACTGAGTTTCAAATTTTTCTCCCTCCCTAAAACAGCAAACAATATATACAATCATATTTGATGAGGTAATAGGGAACCTCAAAATGATGAGGTAACTTGAACCAAATCATGAGATAAATACCTAATAATGAGGTATATACCTCAATAGGATTAAGTGAGGTCTAGTGGCAGGATTCGGGGTACAGGGAATCACATGGAGCTTCCCTGCAACCCCCTTAGGATTCGGCGCAAGGATACAAAGTTAAATCAGGTCTAGTGGCGGCGAGAGTCCCCTGTAAATGAATTTACAGGCCCGAAAACCTAGATGGGTAAAAGATGTTTATTGCCAGGTTTGGAAGCAAGGTTAAGGTCTGGTTAGTAAAAGGCATTAGATAGAGGAAGATAAACCCCGAAAGCGGTGGGGACAGAGAATCTCTGATGCAAGCATCTTGGCTGGCATCTTTCAAATCTCTGAACCAAAGGTTCTAGCTTTGCTCTTTTTATCTGCTTGAATAAGTAATGGGCAGAGCTCAGGTTAATTCCTAGAAGGCCAGATTTTTGGCGGGCTTTATCCAAGCTAGTTCAGATCCAGTGGGGGGCTGGGTACAAGCCCAGACTAGTTTGACCAGATCTTGTATCAAAGGTCCAAGTCCCAAAGGAAGTTGTAGATCAAACAAGGAATACCAAGGGGCTACCGCCCTCAACAATATTCATCATATTTCCATCAGAGAAAAAGAGAAAAATAATAAGAAAGAAAAAACCAAACAACAAAAAAGTGAAAATAATATGCTTCAATCTTCATTCAAACGTCCTTGTTCTTTCTCAGGATATGGATAGCATTTTTATTGAAGTTCATTGAAATTGTCTTGGACTATTATATTGCTGAGAAAAACAAAGAAAAAGTCTAAAGATACAGATTTAAAGAAAAAAAATTACTGCTAAAGACCCATTACAATGCTTTTATAATAACATGAAGGTAATCCCAAGAGCTCAAAAATTATAGAAGTGGAGTGCAAGTTCTGGAAGGTCCCAACAAATCTGAAAAGAGTTCAAGTATATGTTCAGGGATCAATTATTTGTCTGTTCATGATCTAAGGAACATGAGATTAGATAAATTTGGCTATACTCTGATAATTTTCTTAGCAAGGACAACTCTCAAAGATTATTAAGGAAGAAGGGTGACGATGTTATAATCTATATCAGGGGAGTGAGCATCCACACTAATGAAATTTTCAATAAAGTATTAAATTATGTTTTCTGGAAAAGCTGAACGTAGTGTGAAAATAAGATAAATATCCATTATATGAATCATAGAATGTATACCTATATTATTTTTCTAGATATTGAAGCTTCTAAACAATGACTCTCTGAACATTGTCTCCATTAATAGTTAAATCACACTAATGATGAGTGTGATTTTGAATGAGGATGTAACAATGAAAGTTTTGTTTTAGGATCTAGAAATAATATACATGAAAGGGTAGGTTAGAAGTAGAGAGGAAGAGTTAAAAGGTTATTAAAATATATTTAGAGTTTGAAGGGACTTTAAAGATCATCTAACCTACGGTTTTTAACTTCTGAGGGGCAAAGACTTTTTGGTAGTCAAACCAATGTACTTGTTTTTGTTTTTTGTTTGTTTATTTTTCAAAAAATTTTAAAATTCAAAAAACACACACGATTACCAAGAAAATAAATTATCTAGAAAATTATAAAAATATTTATTTTTAAGTTTGCAGATCCCTAATTAATAACCACCAAAATAATCTAACACCTCTCATTTTAAAAATGAGAGAATTTAGGCAAAGATGTGTTAAATAATGCTAACTATGGTGATTCCAATATAAACATTAGTCAAGATTTTGAAAGCAAGCAGCTTACTTCTAATTCATATGGTCAACAAGTATTTATTTTTCCTATTTGTGCCAGGCATTGTGTTAAATTTTAAGATTACTAAGGAAGAAAATGAGCATTTATTAATTACCTTATAAGGCAAGTACTATTTTAAGAGCTTTACATATATCTTATTTAATTCTCACAACAACCCTAGAAGGTATATTTTATAGTTTTTTACAATTGAGGAAGTAAAAATTCCTAGGTAGAATCATAGTTCTAGAGTCCAAGAATGATACAGTGAGTAAACCTTACTCTCATTAGAATTGGCTCAAAGTGAGAATAATATATACACTCAAGTGGTTTATAAATCTATCTTACCCTACAGGGAAGGGATAAAAGAAAGGGGTAAGAGTGGTTGAGAAGAGGGCAGTAAACACTTTTGAGGAAAGACAATAGAATAAATGGGGAAGGTAGAAAGGAGGTAAGTACTTTAAATAACTGTGAAAAAAATTTTAAACTAGTTTTTCTGACAAAGATATCATTTCTCAAAAGAAAACTGAGTTAAATTTATAAAAATAGAAGCCATTTCCTAATTGATAAATGATCTAAAGATATGAAGTTTTCATATGAAGTCATTAAAAATAATAGCAATGTGGTAAAAAGTTCTTAGTCATTACTGACTTGAGAAATGCAAATTAAAACCATTCTTAAGCATCACCCTCATATCTTAACTAAGAAGACAGAAAAGGAAATGATCAATGCTAGAGGGGATGTGGGAAATTTTTTTTTTTTAATGCACTGTTGGTGGGCAAAAAATTGGAAACCAAGGGGATGCCCATCAATTGGAAAATGGGAGAACAAATTGTGATATGTAATTGTGATGGAATACCATTGTGCTATGAGAAATGATCAACAGGATGCTCTCTCAGAAAAACTTGGAAAAACTTACATCAGCTGATGCAAAGTTAAATGTATTATGTACAAACTAATAGTAATAATGTAATATAATAAGCTGTGATGACTTGGCTATGCTCAGCAATACAGTAATTCAAGACAACTCTGAAGAGCTTAATGATGAAAAATACTATCCCCCTCTAGAGAAAGAACTGGTGATATCTGAATAAAGGTTGAACCATACTTTAAATTTGCTTTATTTTTCTTAAGGGTCTTTTTTTTTGGGGGGGGGTCTATGTTTTCTTTTACAACATGACTAATCTGGAAAAATGTTTTGCATGACTATACAGGTAACCTAAATTGAACTACTTGTCTTCTCAAAGAGGAAGGTGAGAAAGGAGAAAGGGAGAGAATTTGGAACTCAACGTTTTAAAAATGGATGTTAAAAACTGTTTTTACATGTAGTCGGGGGAAATAAAATACTCCGTAATTTTTTTTTAAATAAGATAAACATGGGGAGGAGTCAGAGAAATGTCTTATTTTATAATTTAAGTAAATAAGTAAAAGTAAATTTAAGTAAGTAAATAAGGAATAGAATGATCTCGCTCTTTGGAATGAGAAAAAGTCAAGTCTTATAGAGCTTCTTTGGTATTACTCTTCAGATCCTCACCTGAAACCTAATTTCTAGCACCGTGAAAGCAGGATGTATTTTTTGTGTTTGGGAGATCTAAGTGTAATGAGGAAGCAACCATATGAGGTCATGATGTAGGCTTGAATAAAATGAAGAGAACCACAAATTAGTCTGTTCTTGTACTAGATTCTTTGAAAACCTGAGTAGAGATTAGTTTGGATAAAGCAGCGTTAATGTAATGTAATAATCCCACAAAAAATGTCTGCTTTGGAATTATAGCACTTTTTTCCTACAAACTTAACTTCTACTTTTTATAACTTAAGATTTTATTTTTATTCTGTGTGTTTTATAAAAGCCTTTGGCAAAAACACCATGACTTGACAGTTAGACTGTCTCTCACTCACGACTGTGTATGCATAACATACACACTTTTAACAGGAACTTTCCTAAACCTTTTTCAAGAGTCCATTTTCTGTTTTGCCAACTTAATTATCTATTTGTGATTTCTGTGAATGGAAGAAGAATATGAGGACTAACTGGCAAAAGAAAGGGAAGTTTAAGTAAATTTTGAGAGAAAAGTGACAAAGTTCTGATACTCCTTTTGCCAGCCAGACCATTTACTTCCTCAAATTATTTGCTTTTAAATGGATATGAAGGGTAAGGGGTTTTTTTCTGCACAGAGAAAAAAATATTTGGGGCCACAATTTATGTGCTGTAAAGGAAGAGGAAAGGGTGGGGAAAAGAGGGGAGGAGAGAAAACAGAGGGAAGATAGAGGGGAAAATGAAATTGAATATTTTATATGGTAAAGAAGAGAAGGGGTGGAAAGGAAAAGGGAATGGAGATAGAAATCATAGCTATTATTATTAGCTATTATTCAAAGCTATTGTGCTTGTCTGTGATTCCTTCTGGCTGTCTCTGAAGATAGATTCCAAAGAAAGAAATAAAAATATCAACTATGCTAATAAAATTTTCAAACTTCCAATAAAAAAAAATTTAGATAATAATAACTTTGAGATTCTATCTCACATTCATTAGATTGGGAAAGTTTACATAAAAGGAAATATTGCTGGAGGTACTATAAGACAGAGTACTGAAGTCCTGAATTAGTCTAATCATTCTGAAAAGCATTTGGAACTCTATCTCCAAAGATACTGAATGATGCAAACCTTCATGACCCAGGAATACCATTATAAGCATATACTTCTAAAAGGTAAAGAGACAAGTACCCATAAGTTCAAAAATATTTATAGCAGCATTTTTTTTGTCATAACAAAGAACTAGAAACAAAATGGGAATTTTATCATCTGAGGAATGGCTGAACAAATTATAGTATGACTATAATAGAATATAATTGTACCATAAAATGAAAATGAAAAGTTCTGAAAAAGGTGTGAAAATTGAAATGAAATCATGCAAAATGAAGTGATCTAAACCAGGAGAAAGTTCATACAATATCACTTAATGTAATGGGAAACACTTTTGGAAGTGTTAAAACTTTGACTAATGCAAGATTAGTTACAAAACCAAGAGACTCATAATGATGCCTGCTTGCTATCTCTTGGCAGAGGAGTGATATCCCAGAGATAGAGAATTAGACATACATTTTTAGACATGGTTAGTGTGTGAAAATGTTTTGCTCATTTATTTCAAGGAAGAGCTTCTATGCGTCTGTACCGGGAGATTCATGGGTAGTGATGGAAATTCAAGAGAAAAGGAGAAAAGAGAAAGGGAGAGAGGGGGAGAGGAGGAAACAGAGGGGGAGAGGGAGAAATGGAGGGGGAGAGGAAGAAGAGAGGAGATGGGGGGAGAGGGGGGAGAAGGAAAGGGGGAGAGAGAAAGGAAGAGGGGGAGAGATGGAGAGAGAGACAGAGAGAGAGAGAGAGGGAAAGAGAGATCTTGTAATGAAAGATTTTTAAAATACATACAGCATAAGAAAATTCAAAAGGATATACTGGTTTTATCTTAAATTCAACATATTTTTAGAAAAATCAAACCCATGGTTTCAGATACAATTTTCTTTTTGTTCTCTACATACAAAAACGTTCACGTTGACAAATGCATAATAAAAAACAAAACAGCAATTATATATCAAGTTTTCATATTTAGTATATGGTTTAATTTTTTCTTTGATTGGTTAAAGGACAGGAAATACCAAACATAAGATGGACGTGATGAGACATGTTATTTGGCTTGACTTTAACACTTATATTTGGACTACATTGTAGGGATTCATTAGCTAGCAGTCCATAGTGGATAGGGTAAACTAAATTACTTTGCTTTATTACAATATTAGAAATGCACACCTCCTAAGAGAAAGAAGGTTCTTCTGTTTCTCCTACACAAACGACAGATCCAAGGTTATCATGTATCTGAGTTTAATCAGAAAACAGTACAGTATGTACCTTGCTTTTAAAAACCACTTACTTCCAATATCAGAATTCTAAATGAATTTTGTTAACTATCCATTTGAGATCTTGGATGAATACTAGAGTTCATTGTTTCTGATATTGTTCCTGAATGACAAATCTTAGCCACCAACAGGGCACAGAATTCTAAAAAAGACTCTCATCTCTCTAACTACTACCAGTGTCAGTAGTTAATAATCGAACATTACAAAGGAAACCTTATGTTGAAAAGGGAATGCTTCCCAATCAGTATATGAGAATGCCTGTTATAGTTTTCAATGATACTGTGCGTGCACCTTTCTCTCTGAATCTCTGCTTATCTTGTCCTGCAGAGCCTCGGGCTTTGATCATTCTTACTGTTGGAGTCTTTGCTTCAAAACATCTGCAGCTGAAGAAAATTGGAGAAAATCACGAAACTTGTAATTATAAACTGATGTTACATAATCTCAAGTGGGCCCTCAAAGCTACAAGGTGATCCTTTTAATACCTTCTATATTAACTCCCTATTCCATTCACCACAGTGGCTCTTAGAAATCTTTTCATTGTTTCTCAAATCTTCCATGACTATTCCTCTACTGCACTTTTGTCAGCTGAGAGTTTTAATTTATGTTTCACTGAGAAAAAAAAAATGGAAAAAAAAGAGACTATTCTCCCTGAACTACCTCTCTTCTTCTCCTTATCTCAAATGGTTTAGATGCCTTCTTTGTGTCACTATTTCTTCCTTTGCCCCATCTCACATGAAAAGGTGGCCTTTAACCTTGTAAAGGCTAACTCCTCTACATATGTGAGTGATCTCATTCCATACTGTCTTCTCCAGCTAACATCTATCATCTATAATACTCATTTCCTCACTTATTTCCAATCTCTCCCTCTCTATTGGCTCCTTCCCTACTGCCCACAAACATGCTCAAGTATCCCTCATTCTTAAAAAAATAAATAAATAAATAAAATAAACAACACCCTCACTTGATGCATCCATCCCCACTAGCTATCATCCACTATTTCGCTTCCCTTTCAGGTGTAAACTTCTGGAGAAGGCGCTCTATAAGTGCCTCCATTTCTTTTCTTTTCTCTTAACTCACAACCTTCTGGTTTCCACTCTCATTGTTCAACCAAAGCTACTCTCTTCAAAATTACCAGTGATTTCTTAATTGCCAAATCCAATGGCCTTCTTTCATTCCCCACCCTTTTGACCTCTCTGCAGACTGACACTGTTGATCACCTCCTTTTCCTTATATATCTGTGACATTATTCTGTCTTGGTGCTCCTGCTAGCCTTTTTGATTGCTCTTTCTCAGCCCCTTTTCTTGAATCTTCACTCAGGTAAACCTCAACTTACTAAAGGTATTTCCCAAACCTCTATCCTAAGTCCTTTTCTCTCCTCCTACCACATAACTTTGCTTGAAGATTTCATTGCTTCCCCTATACTCAATCATCATCTCTGTGCTTATGATTCTCAAATATTCCTATCTAAACCAAAATTTTATTTTCTTTTTAAATTTATTTTTTATTAATTTTATAATTATAACATTTTTGACCATACATATGCATAGGTAATTTTTTTACAACATTATCCCTTGTACTCCTTTTTGTTCTGAATTTTTCCCCTCCTTCCCTCCACTCCCTCCCCTAGGTGGCAGGTATTCCCATACATATTAAATATATTATAGTATATCCTAGGTACAATATATATGTGCAGAACCGAATTTTGTTGTTGTTGTTGCAAAGGAAGAATTGGATTCGGAAGGTAAAAATAACCTGGGGAGAAAAACAAAAAATGCTAATAGTTTACACTCATTTCCCAGTGTTCCTTCTCTGGGTGTAGATGATTCTGTCCATCATTGATCAATTGGAACTGGATTAGATCTTCTCTATGTTGAAGATATCCACTTCCATCAGAATACATCCTCATACAGTATCATTGTTGAAGTGTATAATGATCTCCTGGTTCTGCTCATTTCACTCAGCATCAGTTGATGTAAGTCTCTCCAAGCCTCTCTGTATTCCTCCTGCTGGTCATTTCTTACAGAACAATAATATTCCATAACATTCATATACCATAATTTACCCAACCATTCTCCAATTGATGGACATCCATTCATTTTCCAGTTTCTAGCCACTACAAAAAGGGCTGCCACAAACATTTTGGCACATACAGGTCTCCTTCCCTTCTTTAGTATTTCTTTGAGAGATAAGCCCAGTAATAGCACTGCTGGATCAAATGGTATGCACAGTTTGATAACTTTTGGGGCATAATTCCAGATTGCTCTCCAGAATGGTTGGATTCTTTCACAACTCCACCAACAATGCATCAGGGTCCCACAAACCAAACCTTTCTGCTGACTTAAGTCTCCTTTCTCCAACTTCCTATTGGACATCTCAAACTGGATCTCTTGTAGACACCTTGAACTCAACGTGTCTAAAACTGAACTCACTATCTTTCACTGTGAATCACAGAGATCACAACTGCAATATCACCTTTGACTGCACACTCTTTCATCGTACATATCCAATCTATTGCCAAACTGTCAATTTTACCTTCATAACATATCTTACCCATACCCTTTCTATCTTCTGACATTGTCACCATTCTAATGCAGCCTCTTATCACCTCACATATCAACTATTAGAATAACCTGCTAGTTGATACCCTTGCTCAAATTTCTCCCTATTGCAGTCTATTCTCTACTCAACCGTTAAGGTAATTTTCCTAAAACACAGATGTAATCAATCATGTTACCCAACCATCCCCCTCATTCAATAAATGCTATTGACTCTCTATCACCCCCAGAATCAAATATAAAATCCTTTCTTTGGCATTCAAAGCCCTTCACAACCAGGACTTTCCCTACATTTCTACTTTTCTTATACCTTATTTACTACATTGTACTCTATTATCCAGAGAGACCTTCTCCTGTTCCTCAAAGAAGATATTCTATCTCCTGACTGACTCCAGGCATTTTCACTGCCTGTCACCCCCCCCCATTGGAATGTTCTCCTTTTTCATCTCTTGTTAAGAACCATGCCTGGAGGGGGCAGGTCAATTCTCCCAGAGCAAATCATAACACTTGAAGGAGTTTGCAAAGCAGCCTTTACTAATGCAGTCCCTTGTGGACTGGGAATGAAATAAATTGGAGTCAAGTAGGAAGAGGAGAGAGGCCAGACAACTCAATGGCCTCTGAGTCTCCTTGTATCATCATAATCATCATCCTCATCTAACATGAAAAGATCCATTCTACAGGTCTGAGTAAGACCTCCAGTAGCCACTGGCAGGTGGCTCCCATATTACAACAATCTTTATCTTCTCTCTCCCCACCCTTCCAACTCAACTTTCTATAGAAAGCCTTTCCCAATTCATTTAATTCTAGCTGCTTTCCCTCTGTGATTTATAACTTCACTTGTATCAATCTTTTCTATTCCATTGGACTATGAACTGCTTGAGAATAGGAGTATCCTCAGATCTGTATCTGCCACACAGTATGTGTTTAAATGTTTACTGTTTTATGTTCATATGATTTTTGTCCTAATTGCCAAATTTTATTCACTTGCATTCTAAGTATATTCATTTACATATACTTGAAAAATTCCAATGAAATACTATGTGTTCTAGGCAAATTTTCCCCACAAGTGCATTATAAAGATAAAAATCCATTTTCCTTTTTTTTTTTTTTATAATTATAATAATTTTGACAGTACATATGCATGGGTAATTTTTTTTTTACAGCATCATCCATTGTACTCACTTTTTTTCCAAATTTTCCCCTCCCTTCCTCTACCCCCTCCCCTAGATGACAGGCAATCCCATACATGTTAAATGTGTTATAGTATATCCTAGATACAATATATGTATGTAAAACCGAATATCTTGTTGCACGGTAAGAATTGGATTCATAAGGTAAACGTAACCTGCAAACAGTTTACACTCAATTCCCAGTGTTCCTTCTCTGGATGTAGCTGATTCTATCGATCATTGATCAACTGGAGCTGAATTAGCTCTTCTCTATGTTGAAGATATCCACTTCAATCAGAATACATCTTCATACAGTATCATTGTTGAAGTGTACAATGATCTCCTGGTTCTGCTCAAAAAATCCATTTTCCATAATAAAATTTATTTCTTTGGGCCATAGTTTCAAGTGCGATGTGACTGCTTTCCTTGGTTCTTATGAATAAGACAGTTCATTCACCAGAAGGTATTAAATGCATAGGGAAAGCACAAATGAGAAAGAACAATGCACTGTAACTTAATATATCAATAAAAAAAAAGTCAAGATTTTTTTTTAAGTCTCCAAAATGAAGCGGTCTTTCAATATGGATGTAATTTTCTAAATTAATCAACACATGATATTTCTACAATACAAGTTCAAAGCTTCTTGATAAGTCTAATCTCAAAATAAATTATTAGGAAGATATAAAAATATAACAGCTAAGTTATAGCTACTATCTATTTGACAATATAACTAAAAACAAAAGATGGGGACTCACATAGGAATTTTTTTTTCCCCAATGAGGCTGGGGTTAAGTGACTTTGCCAGGGGTCACACAGGCAGCAAGTGTTAAGTGTCTGAGATCAAATTTGAACTCAGGGTCTCCTGAATTCAAGGCTGGTGCTCTATCCACTGCACCACCTAGCTGCCCCTCACATAGGAAATTGTTCTCTATAACATAGAACCTTTTTTCTGCCAAAGTCATGTGGATATTTACATTATTCGCTTACTATGTAAAATTATCAACTTAAAAATTCAAGCAGTGGGAAGTTGTTATGCCTAACTTTCAACTCATCATTGCCTGTGATTGCCTTGGCAAGGCCAGACCAAATGATTAGATGATTTATAAAGCTAAACAAATTTTATTCAATTTAAATATTTATTGAGTGAAATATTGTTTGGCCTAAGCATCTGTGATGCCCTGAAGAGTTAAAACATGGTATAAAAAAAAAAAAAAAAACACTGCCAAAAAACCACATCTGTGCACACTTAGTCAAGAAGATGGTGAAATAGGTCAGTTCTTAATATAACTTCCAAACCTGATATCTCAAGTAAAAAAGCAATGTGCTGGACATGTAGTAACTATAATTGTGACAAGAAAAGTAAAATGAGAAATATCATACTACAAAGTAGAGGAGATGCTTTACTGAATTCACTTTGCCTCCTCTTCCCTAAACCAAATTATAACTTAATGACACTAGTCTTTCTTTGGAACTCTGGCTATGGTAATCCCTCAACAATGCACCATCAACAGCCTTGCCTCTTATCTGATCCTTGTTCATCCCTTTCCAAACTCCAAATCTGGATTGCTCTCACCATTTATCTTCTTTGTTCCTGCTTTCAGAAGAAATGCAGTTGGAAGAATCATAAAATCTATCTAAAAGATCTATTACATATGTATATTATCCAATTAATGGATTTCTCTTCCAAATTTGTTCTCAATCCACTATAACTTCAACTTTTACCTTCTACTTAACTAAGGACTTTGTCTTGTAATTCATTGGAAACAAACAAAACCCCTAAGGTCAGATGCTGGGAGTTCTGTATCTTCCCCAATTCTATAATTCAAATCAGCTGAGCATCATACCCCACTCTCCTCTGCTGGAGTCTCAGAGGAATCATAGCTGCTCATTTCCTTGCCAACAAGATACTTGTGCCCATTATCTAATTTTCCCTTCTTTTTCCTCTAGGAGCTTGGTCTTTCAATCATTCTTTTCACTAATTTTCAACCTTTCATTCACTGGATAATGTCTTCAAGCATATCCAGACATCCCTACCTTTTTTTCCCTCCCTGGGGCTGGGGTTAAGTGACTTGCCCAGGGTCACACAGCTAGGAAGTATTAAGTGTTTGAGACCACATTTGAACTCGGGTCCTCCTGAATTCAAGGCTGGTGCTCTATCCACTGCACCACCTAGCTGCCCCTTTCCCATAGCTTTTTACTGACAGAACATATGCATGGGTAATTTTTACAACATTGTCCCTTGCACTCACTTCTGTTCCAACTTTTCCTTTCCCTCCCCCTCCACCCTCTCCCCTAGATGGCAGGCAGTCTAATACATGTTAAACATGTTAAAGTATATCTTAAATACAATATATGTGTACAGATCCATTCAGTTCTCTTGTTGCACTGAATTCTGAATCCAGATTCAGAAAATAAAAATAACCTGGAACAAAAATAAAAATGCAAGTAGGCCACATTCATTTCCCAGTGTTCCTCTTCTCTCGGTGTAGCTGCTTCTGTACATCATCGATCAATTGGAACTAAATTGGATCTTCTCTTTGTTGAAGATATCCACTTCCATCAGAATGCATCCTCATATAGTATTGTTGTTGACGTGTATAATGATCTCCTGGTTCTGCTCATTTCACTCAGCATCAGTTCATGTAAGTCTCTCCAAGCCTCTCTGTATTCCTCCTGCTGCTCATTTCTTACAGAACAATAATATTCCATAACATTCATATACCATAATTTACCCAACCATTCTCCAATTGATGGGCATCCACTCAGTTTCCAGTTTCTGGCCACTACAAAAAGGGCCGCCACAAACATTTTGGCACATACAGGTCTCTTTCCCTTCTTTAGTATCTCTTTGGGATATAAGCCCAGTAGAAACACTGCTGGGGCAAAGGGTATGCACAGTTTGATAACTTTTTGAGTACAGTTCCAAATTGTTCTCCAGAATGGTTGGATTTATTCACAACTCCACCAACAATGCATCAGTGTCCCAGTTTTCCGGTATCCCCTTCAACATTCATCTTTATCTTTTCCTGTCATCTTAGCCAATCTAAGAGGTGTGCTGTGGTATCTCAGAATTGTCTTAATTTACATTTCTCTGATCAATAGTGATTTGGAACATATGAACACATGAGTAGAAATAGTTTCAATTTCATCATCTGAAAATTGTCTGTTCTTATCCTTTGACCATTTGTCAATTGGAGAATGGCTTGATTTCTTATAAATTAGAGTAAATTCTCTATAAATTTTAGAAATGACATCCCTGCCTTTTAATTCACACTACCATCTTCTCAAAATCACTCTCTATGTCTATTCTTTTTCACAAACTCCTAGAAAAAGGGTGACTACACTCACACTTTTTAGTCTTCCACTCATTTAAATTTTTGCACTGGGGTTTCAGTATTATAACCAGAATGACCTTTTCAAATGCCACTAATGATCTCTAAATTGCTAATTCCAAAGGTATTTACTGTGTTTATAACTCCCTCTTTTGAATAACCTTTCCTCCCAGAGTTTTTGATGTGACTTTGAAAGTGGTTTCTCTTCCTACTAGCCAGATAAATTCTTTTATCTGTTGAGGAGCAAGAATAGAAAGAGGTTTGGCTTGGGAACAGAAGAATGAGATGAATATATTAGAGAAAAAACTATTGGGATGAGAAAGAAGATGGGTATGGAGCTAAGAATAAGTCTGAAAAGAAAGACTTCACACAATAGATTATGATTGGGGGAAATGGAAGCTTCAAGAAATCCCTCTTTTTTGAGTAAAAGTCACTTTGACCAGAAATATACCCTACTTTATATCCCCAGGAAAGGGGGAATGAAACAATCTTAGTGGTGGGAATGCCCATGGAGGGCAAAGTATTGCAAATCCAGAGGGAGGAGATAATGTAGTCTTAAAGAATGGTGAATCTAAGGGCATAAAATAGTAGTAGAGAACTATGACATTAATTCACACCACAAATTATAATTTAAAGTAAAGAGGCTCATCTGAAAATGGTAACTTAAATAAAATAGCCTTAATAAACAAAGATGGGAAATGAAACAATACGTGAGATTCCAGATTCAAATAAATGGATTTTTTCTCCTGATGGCCCTATTGAATAAGTTACATTGAGTGAAACAAGAAAAAGTAAGTAAGCATACAGTCATTAGCAGAAAACTAGACTCAAAAGGGGGAAAAGATATGAGGAAAATGAATATTGTTTAAGAAAATGGAGGGAGAACATAAAGGTAAGGAAAGGGGGAAAAAGACTGATCTTATACATTACTGGTTGAGAGACAAAAAAGAATAAAAACAGAATAAATTTTAAAAGGAAGAAAAAGAGTACAATAATTTAAGTAAATATAACACTTTATTATAATGCTTTCTCCAGTCCTCAAACTTTTTGCTTTCCTTCTGAGATTATTTCCAATTTATCCTATATAAATCTTGCTTGACCATAAATGTTTGCACATTTTCACCCCTATTTAATTGCTCTTCTTGGAAGCAGGGACTATTTTATGCCTTTCTTTGTATCCACAGCAATTAGTATGGTATCTGGTACACAGTAAGAACTTAATAAATGCTCATTAACTTGGGAAAACACTAGAATCAATTTAAGAAAAGCTAATCAAAGGAACCAAATGTTGATTAAAAAAAAGAAAGAGAAAAAACAAACAACACAGAGGAAAATATAAATCTATAATTCTAACTCAAATATGAATCAACTAAACTTCCCCATAAAATGAAAGAAAAACCTAATTTGTTATTCATAATAAAAAACATTTTAAAAATAAAATACATACTGAATTAAGATGAAAAAAAAATAGAGGAATTGTATTATGATTAAAGGAACCAGACAATGTAAATCATATTCTTACATACCCAAGAGCTGAATGGCATAATATCTAAATTCATAAAGAAGAAATTAATTTTTAAAAGATATAGACAGAAAACCAGTATTCATAGGATACTTCAATATACCTCTTTCAGAGCTGGACAACTTAATCAGAAGACAAATTGCAAAGAAATACTTTCTGAACAGAAATATAAAAACATATATCTTCCCCACCACAATGGAGGTGAGATGTTAAGACTCAAAAAAATCAAACATATAATTAAAAAGGAAGAAATAGTGTATGTATATATATATATATATATATGATATAAAAACAGGTATTAATATTGGAAATATAAGCAAAAGATACAGACTTAAATGTCACAAGATAATGACTTTTTGAAAAATGAATGATTTAAAGAACAAATCACTACATAAAGAAAATAATGAAACAAAATAACAAAAGGAGGAGAGTTAGAACTATTTTGTTCCAACAAAATAATTGTTACTTATCGCATGATAAAATGTCATGGACTCATAAAAAAATAATAAAGGAGAAATTCAGAGAAACAGAGGAAGATTTATATTAAGTGATTTGGAAGTAAAGCACACAACATAATTTTAGGTTGTGTTTTAAAACTGGCAATGTATGTATATTTTTATATACATGTATCATTTGATATATGCAATAATTATAATGTTGCAAATAAAAACATTTAAGACAGGAAAACTTATTAAATGAAATAATGGATCTCAATCCCAGAAAACTGACACAATACATTTTACTCATATGGAAGTTAGCAAGTACAACAGTAAGATACAGTATCTGCTTTTAAACAGACATTATATCCATGACATTGCTAAAAATTGCACTAGGGGGAAAGGGGAGCAGGGAAGAATAATTTAAAGGGAAATAATTGGCATAAACATACAAGATACCACTATAACAAAAATGACAAAAAACACACATCTTAGAACCATAAGATGTGAGATAAACACTTAAGATCTCCTGCCACAATAATATTCATCCCTTAACTATTTGAAACTAGGTATCCAACCAGTTTTCACTACATCCCTAGGAATATTATCATTCACTTTGTATCTTCTACACAAGAAAAGTATGAGATAGTTTATTAGATGCTTTGCTAAAATCTAGGTAATCTATAGCCCAGCATTCCCCCTCACCTATTAACTGAGTAATCCTATCAGAAAAGGAAATGAGCTCAATCTGGGAAATCCTGTTCTCAAATGAAATCATGTTGCCTCTTCATTATCACCTTTCCTTCTTTAGATATTTCATTAACCATCTTTTTTTTTTTTTTAACAATCCATACTAGAATTTTTGCAAAGTCTAAGTCAAATTCATATAATTTGCTGATTCTGTTCTTGTCCCTCCTTTTTAATAATCAAGACATTTGTCCTTCTTCAATCTTGGGGTATTTCTTCCTCTCTTCATGAACTTTCAAATATCACTGAGAATGGCCCCCAAAAAAATCTCAATTATCTTACTTCCTCTGGACCAGATGACTTAAATTCATTAATGACAACTAGATACTTTTACTATCTCCTTTCCATTAATCATTTTTATTCTAAATAGCTTCTTTTTTCCTCTACTTTCAATTACTGACGAATTCACTTTAAGCAAGAGTCTGATCTTTTTAATTTGATCCTCATTTTTCTTTTTCTTTTCTTTTTTTTTTTTCCCTGAGGCTGGGGTTAAGTGACTTGCCCAGGATCACACAGCTAGGAAG
The DNA here is from genome assembly GCF_048593235.1 of Sminthopsis crassicaudata. NCBI lineage: Eukaryota > Metazoa > Chordata > Mammalia > Dasyuromorphia > Dasyuridae > Sminthopsis > Sminthopsis crassicaudata. The sequence goes on along the minus strand of NC_133618.1, from coordinate 267,426,557 downwards.
TGTTAAGTGTCTGAGACCAGATTTGAACTCAGGTCCTCCTGAATTCAAGGCTGGTGCTCTATCCACTGAACCACCTAGCTGCCCCCATCCTCATTTTTCACACTCCAGCTAAAAATAACAGAAACAAATAACTAATTCCTTTTCATTTTCCTTAGACATCTTATTCTTGGCCAGACTCAGATCATTGTGAGATCTTAGCAATCTTGACACTGTTCACAAGGCTCCACAGTACTTTTATATTTAACTTTTGTTACCTGTCCTTTCTTCTATCTTCAATATACATCTTTTAAAAATTTGAAAAGTGTTAGGAAGTCCCCCATCCATTTACTTGGGCTTCTTCTCCATTTTTCCTCCTCATTAGATATTTGCTGTTTTATGTTTCAGAATTTCATTTTGGGATGTTTTTCACTGCAGTAAGGATAAAGTTCCTCAGTAGAATTTTATTCTATGAGATAATATCTACCTATACTCTTCAACTATTTTAAATGTGCTTTCACCAACTCTAGGGTGCATGTCATAATATACTCATATCTTCCATTCTTCACTATCACAAATTCTAGAAGGAAGTGCTCATTTCTACCTTAGCTACCAGTTTCTCTCAGTTAGTGAAAAAGAAGAGAAAGGAGTTTGTATACTTCCAGTTGAACTTTTATAAAAATTTGCAATGTACAAAAAATCTTATCCCCCTTCAATTTTTTTCATAAAAACTGAAATACTAAACACATCCTTAACTTATAATGCAATGAAAATAAAATTTAGTAGAGCTGTTGGGAAAACTGGAAATTAGTATGGCAGAAATTAGATATGGATACACACTTAACACCATATACCAAGATAAGATCAAAATGGGTCCATGATTTAGGCATAAAGAATGAGATCATAAATAGATTAGAGGAACAGTGAATAGTCTACCTATCAGACCTGTGGAGGAGGAAGGAATTTATGACCAGAGGAGAATTAGAGATCATTATTGATCACAAAATAGAAGATTTTGATTACATCAAACTAAAGAATTTCTGTACAAACAATACCAATGCAAACAAGATTAGAAGGGAAGTAACAAATTGGGAAAATATTTTTACAGTTAAAGCTTCTGATAAAGGTCTCATTTCCAAAATATATAGAGAACTGACCCTAATTTATAAGAAATCAAACCATTCTCCAATTGATAAATAGTCAAAGGATATGAACAGACAATTCTCAGATGATGAAATTGAAACTATTTCCACTCATATGAAAGAGTGTTCCAAATCACTACTGATCAGAGAAATGCAAATTAAGACAACTCTGAGATACCACTACACACCTGTCAGATTGGCTAAGTTGACAGGAACAAATAATGATGAATGTTGGAGGGGATGTGGGAAATGATACATTGTTGGTGGAGTTGTGAAAGAATCCAGCCATTCTGGAGAGCAATCTGGAATTATGTCCCAAAAGTTATCAAACTGTGCATACCCTTTGACCCAGCATTGCTGTTATTGGGATTATATCCCAAAGAAATACTAAAGAGTGGAAAGGGACCTGTATGTGCCAAAATGTTGTAGCTAGAAATTGGAAGTTGAATGGATGTCCATCAATTGGAGAATGGTTGGGTAAATTGTGGTATATGAAGGTTATGGAATATTATTGCTCTGTAAGAAATGACCAGCAGGAGGAATACAGAGAGGCTTGGAGAGACTTAAATAAACTGTTGCTGAGTGAAATGAGCAGAACCAGAAGATCTCTGTACACTTCAACAACAATGCTGTATGAGGATGTATTCTGATGGAAGTGGAAATCTTCAACATAAAGAAGATCCAACTCACTTCCAGTTGATCAATGATGGACAGAAATAACTATACCCAGAGAAGGAACACTGGGAAGTGAATGTAAATTGTTAACACTACTGTCTATATACCCAGGTTACTTATACCTTCGGAAGCTAATAATTAATGTGCAACAAGAAAATGGTATTTACACACATATATTGTATCTAGGTTATATTGTAACACATGTAAAATGTATGGGATTACCTGCCATCGGGGGGAGGGAGTGGAGGGAGGGAGGGGATAATTTGGAAAAATGAATTAAAAAAAATTTAGTAGAGGGCTGGTGAATAATCAATTAAAATAAAAAGTCTAAAATACTTCTATTTTGAAGAATTGGATCAAAGAATAAATATTAATATATAGAAAAATTAAAGGCCTGTCTAGTGAGAAACATCAAGGACAAAAATTGTCCGCTATCACTATTATTATTTAATGTAATCCTTAAAATGCTAGTTATAGCAAGGGCATAAGAATTGAAGAGTACATATAAACAAGAAGAAACAAAACTATCACTTTTTTCAGATGACATGATGATCAAACCACAGAACTCTAAAAAGTCAAATTAGAAAGTTAGTGAAATAATAAATTGTGCAATAAGAGAACTGTATGGATCTGCATACATATATTGTATCTAAGATATACTTTAACATGAGTATGAGACTGCCTGCCATCTAGGGGAGAGGGTAGAGGGAGGGAAAGGAAAAGTTGAAACAGAAGTGAATGCAAGGAACAATGTTGTAAAAATTACCCATGCATATGTTCTGTCAATAAAAAGCTATTAAAAATGTTTTTTAAAAAAGAGTCGGTGTTTCTGAGGTTGGAGCTCTTGGTTTGGGGTTCTGGGTCAGAGAGAACTGAAGTGAAGGCAGAGGTACCATTTCCCATTTCACAATTAGAGGTGCTTACACTAATACTTCTTATTTTTTTAAAAAATGAACCAAAAATTAATTGGAAACTAATTAATTATTTATTAAATTTATTAATTGGAAATCTGATTCTAAAGAAAGAGTGGGTGAAACAACAAACCATAGACACAATAAATAATTTCATCCAAGAGAATGACAATAATAAGACAATATACCAAAATTTATGGGATGCAGCCAAAGCAGGTCTTAGGGGAAGTTTTATAAGCATTGAGATGCTTACTTGCATAAAATAGGGAAGAGAAAAATCAATGAATTGGGCATGCAATTAAAATGGTTATAAAAAAGAACAAATTAAAAACCCAAGTAAATGCCAAATTGAAATTCCAAAAATAAAAAGGAAGATTAATAAAATCAAAACTAAAAAACTACTGAACTAATAAAATTAAGAGCTGGTTCTATAGGGAAAAAACAACAAAATACACAAACCTTTTATTAATTTGATCAGAAAAAGGAAAGAAGAAAATCAAACTATTAATATCAAAAATGAAAAGGGTGAACTTTCCACGAATGAAGAGGAAATTGGAGCAATAACTGTATGCCAATAAATAGGATAATCTAAGTGAAATTAATGAGTATTTTAAAAATATATAGATTGCCCAGATTAACAAAGAAGGAAATTACTTAAGTCTCATTTTAGAATAGAAATTGAACAAACTATTAATTAACTCTTTAAGAAAAAATCTCCAGGGCCAGATGGATTTATATGTGAATTCTATCAAATATTTTAGAAAACTAATTCCAATATTATGCAAACTATTTGGAAAAATAGGGAAAGAAGGAATCCTAACCAAATTCTTTTTGTAACACAGACATGGTGCTGATATATAAACCATACAGGGTCAAAACAGAGAAGGAAAATTATAGACCAATTTCCCTAATGAATATTGATGCAAAAATCTTAAATAAAATATTAGCAAAGAGATCACAGCAAAGTTATCCCCAGGGTAATACACCATAATCAAGTAGAATTTATACTAGATATGCAGGGCTGGTTCAATATCAGGAAAACCACTAGCATAATTGACTATATCAATAAAAAACCTAAAGAGTATAGGAATACATGGAATTTTCCTTAAAATGATCAACAGCATCTATTTAAAACCATCAGCAAGCATCAAATGTAATGGAGATAAACTAGAACTATTCCCATTAAGATCAGGGGTCAGATCACTTTTTCAGATAGAGAATCCTAAAGAACCAACTAAAAAACTACTAGAAACAATTTGCAGGATACAAAATAAATCCACATAAATCATCAGCATTTTTATATACTTCCAAGAAAGGAATTTTATCTATTGTCTTCAAAAGGAAAACAATGCAAATTATAAAAGTGACAAATTCTAAAGTAAAATTAAATGGCTCGAAGCAGTAAGAGATACAAAAAGAAAGTCCATTTAAAATAACTGTAGATAATAAGTTATTTGGGAGTCTACCTGCCAAGGTCAAGTCAGGAACTATATGGATACAATTACAACACACTTTCCAAACAAAGTCAGATCTAATCTCTAGGGAATATATCAAGTACCCATAGGCAGGCCAATCTAATACGATAAAAATGACAATACTACCTAAATGAATCTACTTATTCTGTGCCATACCAATCAAACTCCCAAGAAATTACTTCACAGAGTTAGAAACAATAACAACAAAATTCATCTGGAAGAATAAAAGGCCAAAAATTTCAAGAGCATTAATAAAAAAAAGTGGAAATGAAGGCCTAGCTTGTATCAAACCTAAAACTATATTATAAAGCAGCAGTCATCAAAACCATTTGGAACAAGTTGAGAAATAGAATAGTCAATCAGTTGAATGGGTTAGGTTCATAGGACAAAAATAGTCAATCTCCATAGTAATCTAGTGTTTGACAAACCCAAAGACCCGGCTTTTGGGATAAGAATTCACTATTTGATAACAACTACTGGGAAAATTGGAAATTAGTATGGCAGAAACTAGGCATCGACCCATACCTAACACTATATACTAAGATAAGGTTGAAAATGGGTTCATGATTCAGACATAAAGAGTGATATTATAAATAAATTAGAAGAGCAAAGGATAGTTTACCTCTCAGATCTGTGGAAAGGAAAGGTATTTAAGGCCAAACAAGAAGTACATTATTGAATGCAAAATGGATAATTCTGATTATATTAAGTTAAAAAGGTTTTATATAGACAAAACTAATACAGACAAGATTAGAAGGGAAGCAATAAACTGGGGGAAAAATTTTTACATGTAAGAGTTCTAATAAAGGCCTCATTTCTAAAATATATAGAGAATTGACTCAAATTTTTAAGCATTCAAGACATTCTCCAATTGATAAATGATCAAAGGATATGAACAGGCAATTTTCAGATGAAGAAATTAAAAACTATTTCTAGTCATATGAAAAGATGCTCTAAATTACTATTTATCAGAGAAATACAAATTAAGACAACTATGAGGTACTACTATACATGTCTTGGATTGACTAAGACGACATGAAAAGATAATGATGAATATTGGAGGGGTTGTGGGGAAAATGGGACACTAATACATTGCTGGTGAAGTTGTGAACTGATTCAATCATTCCGGAAGCAATTTGGAACTATGTCCAAAGAGCTATCAAGCTGTGCATACCCTTTGATTCAGCAGTGTCTCTACTGGGTTTATATCCCAAAGAAATCATAAAGGAGGGAAAGGAACCCATATGTGCAAAAATATTTGTGGCTGCCTTTTCTGTAGTGACAAGAAACTGGAAATTGAGTGGATGCCCATCAATTGGGTAATAGCTGAATAAGTTATGGTATATGAATGTTATGGGTTATTATTTTTCTATAAGAAATGATCAGCAGGATGATTTTAGAGAGGCTTGGAGAGATTTTCATGAACTGACACTAAATGAAATGAGCAGAACCAGCAGATCATTGTACACAACAGCAACAACAAGATTTTATGAAGATCAGTTCTGATGGATATGACTCTCATCAACAATTAATTGATTCAGACCAGTTCCAATGGACTTACGATGGAGAAAGCCATCTGTATCCAGAAAGAGAATGGTAGGAACTGAATGTGGACCACAATATAGTATTTTCATTCTTTTTGTTGTTGTTTGCTTGCATTTTGTTTTCTTTCTCATTTTTTTCCCTTTTCAATTTGTTTTTTCTTGTGCAGCATTGTATTTATGTAATTATATATAGAAGAATTGCACATATTTAACATATATTGGATTACTTGCCATCTAGGGTGGAGAGGACAAAGAGAGGAAAAATTAGAATACAAGATTTTGTAAGAATGCATGTTGAAAATTATCCATGTATATATTTTGAAAATAAAAAGCTTAAAAAAAAAAGGAACAGCAAAGAAAAACATAACACAGGAACTTATAAAGGGAACAGAAAAGACACAGGGTTCATCTTCAGAGGACAGTGAAGCAAAAAAAAAAAAAGCTTCTACCCCAAAGAATAATGTGAAAAGGCTCCCTGTCCGAAGAGAATTTATAGAAGAACGCAAAAAAAGAATTTAAAAATCATCAGAGAGGCCTGGAGAGACTTACATTAACTTATGCTAAGTGAATGAGTTGAACCAAGAGAACATTGTACACAGCAACAACAAGTTTGGACAATGATTAATTCTGATGGCTTTTTTCAACAGCGAGGTGATTCAGGCCAGTTTAATAGTCTTGTGATGGAAAGAGCCATCTGCATCTAGAGAAAGGACAATGGGGACTGAATGTGGATCACAACATAGTATTTTCATTTTTAAAAATTGTTTGCTTGCATTTTGTTTTCTTCCTCATTTTTTTTTAAACTTTTGACCTGGTTTTTCTTGTTCAGCATGATAATTGTGGAAAGATGTATAGAACTGCACATGCTTAACATATATTGGATTATTTGCCATTTACGGGAGGGGGTAAAAGGAAGGGAGGGAGAAAAAATCCCTCTTTTTGCAAAATACAAGATTTTGCAAGGGTGAATGTTGAAAACAATCTATGCATGTGTTTTGAAAATAAAAAGCCGGAATTTGCACAGAATTAAAGCAGAATCAGGGATAGGAAAGATATGTGTGTATGAAGGGGGGATGTATATGTATATATAAATATATCCTTCTTAACTGTAGCCTGCTTAGGAATTAATGAGAGAATGAAAAAAAAAAGATAAAGAAAAAGTAAGTATCATAGGTTTCTGTATACCTCCCTTTGTCAATTTTATCAACCAACCTAAGCAACCCACTTCCCATTCACCCTCTATCCCAGAAAAAGGTAATTTCCTCAGAACAGGGATTGATTTTTTTAAAAAACTATACAAACTATAGAAAAATGTTGTAATAAAATTAGTCTGCATTTTCTATCTCTAAACCAATACCTTTCCTTAGTTTTAGAATCAAAGAACTTAGTAATTAATGTCAAACTTTTTATTGTCAAACTTTTTATCTGTTATGCTGTATCCAATTAGTGTGCCCTTAACGAGTGCAACTGGTGAAATGTAAAAATTTTAAGGAATGAAAGAACCTAGATGAACTGACCTAAATCTAAACTTAATAGATCTTTAAGAAAAGTGCATAATTATAAGTAGTATGTTTCTTTTCATCTAAAATATTAACATTTAAAATGTGCATTTTTTCAAATAAGATATGTTAATACTGTAAACTTTCCTATTCTCTCCACCTCTACCAAAGACTTCCTAAAATTGAATTTTTCCTAACCTGTTATTTATATTAATTCACTCTGACTCAAATGTATGTGAGTATGCAACCAACATCACCTAGATGTTACAAAATAGCAATGCTTGAAACAAGATTCTAACTGTAAGGAATGAAATAGATACTGGCTTTAATTTAAAGAAAAGCAATCAGATTTAACCTTCAAGGTTAGTTTTCTTTTTCTCTAGCTAGCTCCAAATGTCAGGAATTATCTTTCATTCCATAATTATGAAAGAAAAGGCTTAAAATGCAAAAGCTGAAGTGATCTGATTGCAATTCATTTACATTCAATAATAAATAAATATAAGTGATTAGTTTTTTGTTTTGTTTTTACTATCTTAGAAATTAAAAAGAATGCCTAAAATAAAGTTCACAATTTTGTTTACTTCCAATTACTATGGGCAAAGAAGTATAAGTTATTTTGTTATTTTTGTCTTAAACAGTTACATGTCAATGAGAACATTTCTAGGGCATCATATAATTCCTGATAACACTGATGTACATCAATTATGAAAAAAAAAATTTTGGAAGATCAATTAGAAGATCAATACCAATAAAGTATGCTTTTAGAAGGGTTAAGGTTTGTATTGCATTGCACTACGGAATGACACATACTCCTGTTAAAAATATCTAAAATATGTAATCAAAAAATAGCAAATTTGTAAACTCTACAACTCTTTACATTAGGTGTTGTAAAATAGTTACTTGAAAGTCTTATTGATTTTTTTACAAGAGAGATTTAGCAAATGAAAAGTTTCACAAAATTTGTGTCTATTCTTAAATAGAAGGGGAAATCTAGCAATTTGAATACATTTTCTTTATTTATAAAACAAGCTATAAGTAAAATACATCTTAATTTGAAATAATTATCTTCAAAAATATCTATTAAATTTCATTGATTTGCTAACTGCTGTTCTTTAAAGAACTGGATAGTGAAAATTTCTATCTCACGCATGAAGAAACAAAAAAGGGATAAACGAATAAATTATGGACATTTTGCTCAATGAAACACAATTATTCCAGAGGAATGGTAGCAAACATCTGTAATATCCAATGGCGATAAGGAAAGGAAATATATATCCAACAATATTTGCTTCTCCTTAAATTGCTCAAGCCTCTCTGTATGACTCCTTCATTTAATCATTTTTCCCACTTACATTGCAGATGGTTAGGTACATAACTTATCCTTCCAACCAGAATATAACCTCCATAAGTGAAGGGCTTGTTTAGTCTTTGTATGTCCAGCACTATATATGGAGCAGATGATATGTTTATTATCTCTCTGCATAAATTATTTCTCTAGGCATAATTTGGTATTATCCCACTTTACACTTTACAAAGGCTAGAATCAGGGTCATATAGCTAATAAGTATCTGCAGCAGAATTCAAGTTCAGGTCTTCCTATCTCCAAATCCAGCGTTCTATTTACTGTGCCAACTAGCTGCTTCCTCTAGTATCAAGAGGATTGTTGTAAGGACCAAATTACTATTTGTAAAATGGTAAGCAAAGTGCCTGGCATATAGTAGGTACTTAATAAATGCTTGTTTCTTTCCTTCCTTTTCTAGCTGGCTGTCTGATCTCTCTTTAGAGAGATGATTATGCTATTTGGATTAGAATACTTCTTACATATAATATTTCTAAATATATTATAATTATTTAGCATTTTACAATCTATAGGGTATTCTAATTTTCACATGTTATCTCTAGTTACTTGTGAACTAAGCATTAAAAAAAATTATCACACTCTTCCAAAAGTAATTATATTCTTCAGGCATACTACTACCAATAACTGAAAATATATACCAGAAAGTTTTAAAATAATATAATGCCTAGCAGTTACTGAACAAGTATTTTCTAAAGTCTGAGTGTAAAATAATAAAATGAATACAAGCTATTTGACCTTGTGAAAGTTAACCTTACCTTACCTCAGTTTTCCCAAGTATAAAATGGGATAATAGCACCTGCCTCACAGGGTTGCTATAAGAGTCAAACAAAAATTTATGTAAAGCACTGCAAATCTTAGAACATTATATTATATGTTATATATATAATATATATCTTACATATGATAGCTACACTGATAGTGATTATACAGTGGCATTGATTTGGTCCACGAAGACTTGAGTTTAAGTATTCCTTCTGATCTATACTGACAGTGTGACCCTGGGCAAAATCTCAATGCTTTAGGCAATTTTCTTGACTGTTCTGCTGAGAAGCATTGGCAGAGAAAGTATCCCCATCTAGGAATTCACTATAGCAATACTTCTCCATGTGTGATTTACAAACTGGGGGAAGGCCATGGTCTCTGAGACTCTTTCAGTGTGTCCATGAGGTCAAAACACACAAGGTCAAAACTATATTCATAGTTATACAAGATTCTATTTTCATTCATTAAAATATTCCCCTCCTTTCCAACTATATATCTATATAACGTGGATTTTCTTTATATATGTCAATCAAAAAAAATCATAATAGGTTGGGTGAAAATCTCTAGTTGTCTTCCACAAAGTCAAACAATAAAAAGATTTACAAAATTATGTAAAACAATACCATTCCTCTCACTAAAATTTTTTCCAAGTATATTTATTTTGTACACGATGATTTTATTGTTTTTAATGAGTTAATAAATAGTTGTAAGTTTATTGGTTTTAATTTTTAATATGGTAAATATGGATAGACATAATCCACATAAATCAAAGTTCTTTGGGGTCCTCAGACTAAAACATTTGAAAATCATGATATTACTTTCAAAAAGTGAATTTTCATATTTTATTACAGAATTATAGACTGGTAAGAATTGGAAAAGTCTCTAGAAATCTAGCTCAGTCTTTTCAGTTTTGTAGATAAGGAAAATGAACTCCAATTGGAAATCAGCCCAAAACCCTCCTTTCAATTTTTCCTTGAATCACTCATTTCATTGAATTCTTTATTCATTTAATTTTCATTTTCATTCACTACCAAAAAAAATCATAACTTTTAATAAGTATATTTTAACATTCTACCTTTTATTTTTTTGACACCCACTGTCCAACACTAATGTAGAGAAATAGATATACACATCTCTTTGCTCAAATTTGCTATTTTTAATCCAAAGCACTGAAATGAGAGAAGTAAACTCTAAGAAGTATTATTAATTATTTTTAAGTGGATCCCGACAAAAATAGGGAGCAATAATTTTATCATTGACTGACAATTCATGTAACATCAAAGGGGAATGAGAAATCATAATGGACACTTATATATTACTGTAATTTGATGTACATTCTATTATCTAGTTTCCTTAATTATACATCATCAATTTAAATATTTTGCAACAGATGCATAGAAAAGCATAGGAAATTCTAAAAGGAATTTTATCTATTGTCTTCAAAAGGAAAACAATGCAAATTATAAAAGTGACAAATTCTAAAATAAAATCAAATGGCACGAAGCAATTATATACCTCCTAGATTTACCAAAAACAAAAAACAAAACAAAAACCCCCCACCAAAGCTCTTAAGAAAATAAAGATTCTCAAGTATACAGACATTCATGAAGATGCCTATATTCAAATACAAAATTATGACATTCTGAAGACAAGCTTTTCAGTTCTCAGTGCACCTAAATTAGCTTTCATTTTTCTTTGTCCATTATCACTAAATGCTCAAGATAAAAACCACTTTTTAATATTACATTTAAGGCCAAAATATTTTTCTTATTAAGGGGCAGCTAGGTAGGGTAGTGAATAGAGTACCAGCGCTGAAGTCAGGAGAACCTGAGTCCAAATGTGACCTTAGACATTTAACACTTCCTGGCTGTGTGACCGTGGGCAAGTCACTTAACCCCAATTGCTTCAGCAAAAAAAAAAAAAAAAAGTTGATATCAGAAGTCTATTTTTATGTCATAATAACCTTTCAGACATAAGGCAAAAATCAGAATTCTAAATTATGACACCAAATACATTTCAAAGTAGACAACTTAGGGACTTAATATACAAAGACAATGTAATATAAATGTAAATTCTAAACCTCTTCAGGTATTTAGTCAATGAATTTAATTAAGGCTCTTCCAAACATATCTATTCCCTTTATAGCTTGACAACATGCTTTTGCATGACATGGTCTGACTTTTTGGTTTTCTTCTACTTCATATTCTGTAGCATGCAAAAAGAATTTATAAATTTAATGTATTTAAGAAATATACTAAATGAAGAATAAGCTACCATATTTTCATATGCTAAGAGAAACTTATCTTAATCTATACAAGGTTTGTAGAAGTTATTAAAGATGAAAAAAGCATTTTCTCCTGATAGAAACAAAAACTCTTGACAGCAATCTTAACTGAAAAGAGACTGATTAGTTAAGTTGTATGTGAAAAAAATTATACCATGTTTATTTAGATATTTTCTTCCCCTATTTCCTTTGCATCAAAATAAGTATCCACTTGCCACTACATAGAAAACTAAACAGAGCAGAGCCAAACAACATTTTTAAAATTTTACTTAAATGTTTTGGCTATCTCCTCAAACTAGCAAAAACTAAGACTTAAAATTCTAAATGTTTCGTGCTTATTTTTCCATTTGTAACAAAGATTTTAAACCCTTTAAATTTGAATGAATGTATGTATGAAAAGCAATCATTAAGTTCTTAATATATGCCAAGAGATGGAACCATACGAAATCATAATTAGGAAGCCCTACTGACACACCTTTTCCTGAGAAAATAGTAGTATTTGTATAATTATAATTCTCAGAGCTAGATGTTTAGGGAAGGGGGATAAAGGCTACCGAAGCAGCAGAAAGGAGGAAAACAGCCAGGATGAAGAGGTTATTTGATTCCAAAGTGTGTTGAGGCAAGTGATTTAGTTCTCCCAGATATGGCCTCTGAAGTTCTAGAACAGGGAAGGTAGAGCAAAAGCAGGCAAGAGAACAGAAAATGTCAAACATCATAATTTCATAAGAAAAACAAGTTTTTCTTGTATGCTTGGTTTATCTAACATGAAGCCTGCTATACATCTTACTATAAGGAGGGGAGGAGCCTCCATGATTGGCTGCCTTCATCTTTAAAGTGTTTAAGGATTTTTCACCTGATGGATCCATAGTAGATGTAAATTAATAAGTGAGGGGCAATTTTGCTTTCTCCTGCTTACATCTTTTTTTGTCCTGTTATTTACTCTCAGTTTCAGATATGAGGTGATCCCCACAGGACTATGAAAATGAACCTTAACAATGTTGAAGCCAAGATAGCAGATAAAATATTACAGCCTGTCCAGCGTGGGAACCCTGAAAAGCCATGGTGCCTGGGACTTAAGCCCAACTGGAATTGTGCTACAAAAGAACCTGCAAAAGTATGAACTTAATACTCTTCTCTTCCCAAGAGACTCAGATGGTACAAAGGAGGAAGTGTATTTGAATAATCCTTGAAACCCTGAAGAGCATGGAAGAAAAAAAAAAAAAGAAAAAAAAAGAATTCTGATGGGCCCAAGGAGTATTGTATAAATGCAAAGAATTGAGCAGCCAAAAGTAGCCTAGTTTATCTGTAATGTAGTATTACACAGGAGTAATATTAGACTTTAAGGCTATACCAGTAAGTTGGAGCAAGATTGTAGAAGGCTCTTTATTTATTCCAGTGGCAAGTCAGTCAACAAACAATAAAGTACTTACTATAAGTCAGGTACTGAGCTAAGTGCTAGAAATATAAGGGGGGAGGGGGTTTCCAGTATTCCGGGTTTTTTTAACATTGATATTTATATTTAATTTAATTTATAAATATATAAATATTAAAATAAAATTTAATTTAATATTAATAAATGCTATAGATTGGCTGATCCAAGGAAAATGGATTCTAAAGGAGGAAAGAACATATAATAAGTGGGAAGGCATTAGCAGCTAGGGGATGGGGTGGGGCAAAAAAAGACTTCCAGAATAGGATAGATTTCCACTGATAGTTCTGGAACAAAGCAGTGATCTGGTCAATTATCACTTTGGCAGTTATGTAGAGATAGACTGGAAATGGCAAATATCGGAGAAAAGAAGCTAAGTTAAGAGCATATCACCATTGACAAGCAAATGGGTATATGAGTGAAAAGGAGAAACACAAGTAATATATAGAAATAGAAAAGAAAATGACTGCAAATGACTAAATATGGGGGAGAGGTTAAGGATGAAGGAATTATCAATGATGACTCAGAGATTAAAAACCTGAATGACAAGGAAAATTATGGTAGACTAGAAATAAAGCGTTTTCAATAAAAATCGGAAAGTTGTAGAAAAGATAGCTTTAGAAGGAAAAATGATTGGTTCCATTTTATATATGCTGAGAATGAGCTGCCAGTTAAATCTGGATAGCAAGCATTTAGTGATTCAAGAATGGAGTATAGTAGAGATCTTTCCCAATTTGGTAAACATTAGAACATAATTAACAATGGAACTCTTGAGAGTAAATAAAATCAATGAGAGAGAATGCAGAGAAAGACAAAGATGAGGGAATGTAAACAGGAATCTGACTCTGGAGTCAGAAAAACCTAAACTTAATACCTGACTCATACATACAATGCCACCTTTAAAGTATCTTTTAAGCTCTATGAGTTTTAGTTTCTTTATAAATAAAATGAGAAAAATGGTAATAATGGCATCTAAGGTCCCTCACAATTCTAAATTTATGATCTTGTAACTTGGGCAGCTAGATGGTGCAATAGATAGAGTATCAGGCCTGAAGTCAGGAAGACATCTTCTTCAGTTCAAATCTGACTTTAGCCACTGGCTGTGGGTCTATAGGCAAGTCACTTAATTTGGTCTGCCTCCATTTTTCTAGACTGTAAATCAAGCCAAAGGAAATGGCAAACTATTCCAATATCCTTCCTTGCTAAGAAAACCCCAAATAAGGTCACAAGGGGCTGAACACAATGAATAATAACTTGAACCAGAACTTTAGGCAACACTCATTCCTAGTGAATAATAGATTCTGAGCCAATAAAGAAGGCTAACAAGAGGAATAGGTAGACATATGTAGCTAGAGGAGAAACATGAGATAGCAATGTGGTGGAAGGCAAAAGAGAAAGATGTCATGGTCAATGGTTCATTTATTGCACTTAGAAGTAAAGGCAGAGTAAACATGAATAACAACTTTTGTATAAAATAAGATCACTGGTAACTTTCAAGATAGTTTCATTTGAGTGATAGGCTTTAAAGTCAGATTATGAAGAGTTAAAAAGTGAGAGGTGAGAAAGAGGAGATGAGGGGTTAATAAGCTATTCTGAGGATTTGGCTATGAAAGTAAAAAGAAATAAAGGATCATCATAAAGATTACTATGCTAGACACTGTGCTAAGAGATTTACAAATATTTCATCTGATTTGCACAACAGATTTAGGAGGTAGGTGTTATTGTTCTATTTTATAACTGAAGAAATCAAGGTGAAGTATCTTGTCCAAATCATCTTTCTTTGCTCTAACCATTTTGCCACCAAGCTGCCTTTTAGATCAAAAAGTGTGCAATAATATTCCTCATCACTTCAGGATCAAAAGTTAAGGTTAATGAGAAAGGTTTCTGGGTTGTTTTTTGTTTGTTTGTTTGTTTGTTTGTTTTTTGTAGGATGGGGTAGATCTAGATTGTTTAGTGACAAAACAAACCACAATTTCAGAAAATAATGAATAATAACAATAATAGCTAGCACTTATAGTTTGCAGAACACTTTTCTGACATTATTTCTTTTTATCCTTACAACAACTCTGGAAAGTAGATGCTATTAGCATCCCCATCTTAGAAGATGAGGAAAGAGATTGTGGGTGATTAATTTCATTTTAGCCTCAGTTTTGTCACCTCTAAATTGGGGAAATAATAGCAAATAACTTATAGTGTTATTGGGAGAATCAAAGTAGAGAAAGTAATACAATAGAGGACTTAAAAGAATTCCTGATGAAAAACCAGAGCTGAATAGAAAAAAAGACATTCAAAAATAGGACCAAAAAGAAACATGAAAAAGGAAATATGTGTGAGAAATCATAAAGTTTATACAATAAGGAAAGGAAAGTAGAGTAAAACCAATAATACTTAAACAGTATCTAAGATGGTTCAAGAAAGAAAAAACACACATATAGTTGGGTTCAGAAATTCATCTTACCTAATGGTAATGTAAGAGAAAAATAGGTTAAGAAAAAGAGAAGAAAAATAAGCGGGAAGGCTTATTAAAGGAGGCAATGGTCAGAAGTAAGAACAGATTTTAAAAGAGGGTAAAAATGCAAAGGATAAGTATAATACAACAAGATAATAGAACAGGGAAATAAACATTTAGCAATCAATGTGAATGGATGAATTCACCCATAAAACAGAAGAGGATAGATCAGAAAACAAAATTCAACATGCTGTTTACAAGAAACATACTATAATAATAAAAGGGGTTTGAATTAGCCTAGAAACTAATTAATGTAATCTCAAAGTGGGTGGGTCAAAGAACAAATCATAGAAACAATCAATATATACTTTAAGGATAATGACAACAATGAAACCATATTCAAAATTCAGGATATATTCAACATAGTACTTACAGAAAATATTTATACCTCTAAATGCTTACATTAATAAAAAAGAAAGATTAGCAAATAGGGCACATAACTAAAAAAATTTAAAACCAATAAATCAAAACAAAATCAATTAAACACCAAAATAAGAATCCTGAAAATTCAAAGGAGATATGAATAAAAATAAAAAGTAAAAAACCAAAACAAAATATTACCAGTACCATAAATAAAAAAGGATGAATTCACAACAAATTGTGAGGAAATAAAAGCAAATATAAAAGTTATTTTGCCCAACTATATGCCAATAAAACCGACAAACTTAATGAAACAGATAACACTTACAAAAAATATATAAATTGCTCAGAATAATAAAACAGGAAGTAGAGTACTTAATACCATATTAGGAAATTAAATTGAACAAATAAAAGATGAACTTCCTAAGAAATAAACACCAGAAATTTATAAGCAAATTCTAACTGCACATTTTATGAACAATTCCAATAAAACATGTTTGAAGAATAAGCAAACAAGGAATCCCAACAAATTACTTTTATGACATAAATATGGTCTTGATATCTAAAGCAGAGAAAGTTTAAAAAGAAAAAGAAAACCAAAGATCACATGGCTCTCTTCAACAATGAGATGATTCAAACCAGTTCCAAGTGTTCAGTAATGAAGAGAATCAACTACACCCAGAGAGAGAACTATGGGAAATGAGTGTAGACCAGAACATAGCATTTCCACTTTTTCTGTTATTGTTTGCTTGAATTTTTGTTTTCCTTCTCAGGTGTTTTTTACCTTCTTTCTAGATCTGATTTCTCTTGTGAGTCAAGATAACTATATAAATATGTATATACATATTGCATTTAACATATACTTTAACATATTTAATATGTATTAGACTACCTGCCATCTAAGGGACGGGGTGGGGGGAAAGAGGAGAAAAGTGGCAACAGAAGGTTTTGCAAGGGTCAATGTTGAAAAATTACCCATGCATATATTTTATAAATTAAAAGCTATAATAATAAAAAGGGGGAAAAAAAGAAAATCAAAGATCAATTTCCCTGATTATTAATGAAAAAGTTTTAAAATAAAATACCATAAAGGAGATTATAATATATCACAAAAATCATACATTATGACTAGGCTGGATTTTAACAGGAAAAATCATAAATAAAATCAAAAAACGAAGAACAAGCATTATCTGTAATGGGGTAAGCTAGAAGCATTTCCAATAAAATCAGAGTGAAGCAAGGATGTTCATTATTACCATTAATTATTTAGTATTATATCAAATATACTAGCTGCAACAAGAAGAAAAGAAAACCATGAAAGAACAAGCATAGGCAATAATTCACTTTTTGTAGATGATATAATGACTTGGAGAACATCAGGAAATCAACTAAAAAACTAATCAAAATAATAAAATCTGTAAAGATGCAGGACATAAAAATAAACTCAGACAAATCATTAGTATTTCTGCATTTTCTTTTTTAAAAAGCTGAATCAGCAGAAAGAATTTGAAAGAGAAATTCCATTTAATATTACAATATATAGTCAATATCAAATATTTGTGAGTCTACCTACCAAGACACACACACAAATTGTATGAACACAATTATAAAATATTTTTATCACACAAACCTGAAAGATTTAATAATGATCAACACAAATGAGCAACAACAGTTCCAAAGGGCTTTTGGTAAAAAATGCTATTCACCTCTAGATAAAGAGCTAATGGACTGAGTACAGACTGAAGCATATTTTTTTTTATTTCTATTTTTTAGAACACAGCCAATTTGGACATCTGTTTTCCATGTCTAGACATATTTCTAATGGCTTCTATTTTTTCTTCCCTTTTCAATAGGTAGAGGAAGATAAGTGGGGAGGAAAAGAATCTGGAATTGAAAATAGTGTTAAGAATTTAAGAACTTTAAGAAAAATTTTTCCAAGAAAAAAGAAAAGAAATCCTTATCAAACAATAATTTCTAAACTTGGGATCATGGATGTGATAGTGAGATCTTCTGATCCCCTCAGCTTCCTCCCAAAGGATTTTGTATTTAAATATTGTGTTTATTCTTTTGATATTTATTCTGTAAATATTTAGATAAGTATTTATTGCCTTCTCCACAACAAGGTAAACTTTTTCAGAGAACTTTTCAGAGAAGTTTCATTCTTTTCATTTGTATTGCCAGAGTCCAATACAGCACCTAACCTAGTAGTAGGTAAAAAATTCACTGATTGATGTTTCAATTTAAAAGATGGACAGATTGCAAGATAATATTTAATTCAAAAGAATTGACTTCTAGCACAGGTGAAGAAAACATATTTAGACATGTTCCCTCCTCGACTCCTTCAAAAATAACATTCTAATTGTAAAAGTATAAGATTTTCTCTGATCCAAGGGTTACTATATATTCAATCTGCAATAGTTTGAATGCTTGACAGTTCAGCTCAAGAAAGTACCTTGGTGTTCAGTACCTTCTGTTACCAGGTGATGTTCGAAATCTTCCTAAGACAATTCAAATGGAAGTGATTCAGTTTCCTGGAATGATGCTGGTATGTTGTCCAAGTTTCATGGGCAAACAACAATGACGTCAGCATACCAGCTTTGTAGACCTTCAGTCTGAAAGGCAATCTAATACCTTTTCTCTCCTATCTTTTCCTTAGGAGCCTTTTAAACACTGAACTAGTTCTGGCAACCCACATACCTCCTCATGATCTATCAGTACATCCCTAGAAAGTATAGAGCCATGGTAAGTGAACTTATCCAGAATATTGAAAATTTCTACAGATAGCACATAAGGCTGGCCACATTGTTAGAATGCCAAACATATATTTGCCTAAAAGACTATTTTATAGAAAACTTATGCAAGATAGACATTCACACAGTGTTAAGACCTACTAGCATGATGTGAGCATGGCATGCCTGCTAGTGCTCTATGATTAAAGCAGAAGTGTTATAGCTCAAAAAAAAAATATAAGAAATGTACAAATTTAGGGTCTGTATCCCAAGGAAATCACAAAGGAGGGAAAATTACTCCACATGTGCAATGTTTGTAGCAGCTCTTTTTGTTATTGTAGCAAAGAATTGGAAAATGAGTAAATGCCCCAAAATTGGAGAATGGCTGAATAAGCTGTGGTATATGAAGGTAATGAAATATTACTGTTCTATTTAAAAAATGAAAAAGTTGATTAGACAGACCTGAAAAGATTAACACAAACCAATGCTGAACAAAACAAGCAAAATCGGGAATACATTGTACAAAGTAACAACAAGATTGTGCCATGATAAACTATGAAAAACTTGGTTCCTCTAAATGCTTCAGTAATTCAAGGCAATCCCAATAAACTTTGGATAGAAGATGCCATCTACATCCAGAAAATGGAGATTGAATTTAAATCAACTCATGTTATGTTCATTTCTTTTTTTCTGTTTTGTTCCCCTCTTTTACGATTTTTCCCTTCTGTTCAGATTTTTCTCTCCTAACATGCTTTATAAAGAAATGTATATTTTAAAAAGTTAATATACATGTAGAACCAGAAAAAAAACACAATTAAATTTTAAAAAGGGGGAAAAGACATACAAATTTAAGAGACATTTCTACTTCAAATGTTCATAAGGACTATTTGTACCTGACCTATGGCAGAGCATTCCCAGTTCCTAATGATCTGATCAGTCACAATCAAACACACTCCAAAATAGTGATGCCATTTTGGTCAACAATCAACCAACCATATATTCAGTGTAATCCTTGGGTAAATCAAAAGTAGCTTCAAATATTTATGATCAATCAATATAGGTACAATTAAGATGACATTTTAAGTAAAATTAACCAAAAAAAGCCACTGCCCCTAAGTTTGTTCACCTTTACCACATGGAGAGGGGTAAGAAGGAGAGAGGTAAGGGAGGGGGAAAGATATGAGTAAAAAGCAAAGAGAAGATAGCCTGTTTGAATTTCCCTTATGGAGCTTTCTTGAAAAGGAACAGCTGATGAAAGTCAATTTAATATGCCTTATTGGAGAAAACATTAACTATAGGGCTAAACTCTATATTAATCAGAAATCTAGCTTAAAAAAATACCAAACCAAATTTTAAATGAAATTTTTAAAAACTAAATATACAATCTATAAAGAAATTCCCATCCTACACTTAAAAGTTAAACCTGATTATCTGCAAAAATTATCCATTACATTAAAAACAAACAAACAAACAAAAAACAACAACAACAACAAAAAAACAAGCTTTGCCATTTCTATCCATTATGCTCCCCAAACTGCTGCTTCCTACCAGTCACTATATGCTCAGGACATGGATTTATGGATTTTAATTAGTCTACATAAAATATAATTTTTTTTTTTTTTTTAGGCTGGGGTTAAGTAGCTTGCCCAGGGTCACACAGCTAGGAAGTGTTAAATGTATGAGACCAAATTTGAATTCGGGTCCTCCTGAATTCAAGGCTGGTGCTCTATCCACTGCGCCACTTAGCTGCCCCATAAAATATAATTTAAAAAAACAAATCTGCTACAAAATTCATAGCACCTCAAATTCAACTATAAATGACAAATTATCCTTCCTATATTAATTGGCAATTTCCTTAATACTCAACTGAGACAATAGCGAGTACATAAGGAAGAAGACAGAAAACTAGATCATAAGAGCTCAATTATCCAGATATGGCATTTTCTATTAATTACTTCTAATTTAATTATTATGACGAAATCATATATATTTCAACTTACAAGGTTTTGAGGGGAGAGAAGAATCGAAGAGAAAAAATCTAGGGGAAAAGATTAAGATCAAGCATCATGATCCTTCGGAGCTCCCATTATTAATCTGTGTTAAAATTCAATGTTTAACAATCCAGATCCAATATTTAATAAAGAAAATAGAGAGCATTTTATCTCAAGCTTTTTTTCTACCCATTCCTCTGTTCTGATGACAGGATTTTATACCTACAAAACCTACAAATAGTACTACTGAAACAGCAGATTTCAGGTATATCAAACTGAACAAATCACTAAGAGAAATAAAGATCCATTCTGAATGATAAATGAAAAAAGGGGATGGCTTTGATAGATTATTGAATAACGGGAGTTAAACTTGAGTTGAATTGTTTGATTTATTGTCTATCCAAGTCTAAGCTGGTTATATAAATAACAAAATAGACAAAACAGATTTCATTTAGCTATTCCTTTAGTAGGGGAAAGGGGAAATTGAGTTCTTAGAGATCCAGGATGATCACTTTATATGCCATATTGGAAAATGGTAAAAGAATATAAAACTCTCCAGGATAATAAGGTTTGGAAAAGTTTCTTTTTTGGATGAAATCACAGATGGTCATGATAATGATTAGTTAATATTTTTAGGGCTTTTTTGTTACAGGTACTATATATATCACTTATGACCCTCAACCGTGTGAGGTAGGCAAAGTGCCACAGACATTTTATTTTATTTTAGATAGGGAAACTAAGTCAGTTAATTACCTATAGTTACAAAGCTACTAAGCATCAGAGACAACATTGTAATATAGGGCTGTTCAGGCTCCAAGTAGTACATGCTTTCCATCATATTTTACAAATTAATCACAAAACATTAAAGCTGGAGTTCATTTAATAACTGCATGATTTTTATTGATGAAAAAATTAAAAATCTAGGTCTCCTGAAAGAACACTTGCTGACAGGATTTTTATAACATACCAAGTTGTCTCTTACTTCTCTACTGACTATAATTGACTGAATCTTTTAAGCTTCAGGAAAAACTTGAAACTATACCAGGCTCTGGATATACTGGCTTGTAAGGCATGTAAATTCCTCCCTTATTTTACCCTGTAGAAGTAAATAACTAGAAATTCTTAGGTTTTATTTTATTTAAGATTTTATATCACTTTAAGAAAAAAAATCACTATATCCTACAAAAGACTTATTTGGGGCAACACTGTAGTGTGAAAGATCACTTAAGCTCTAGTCAAGAAAACCTGAATTCAAATTCCAGCTGTTACTATTTGTGTAACATAATATACTTTGGTTTTACTTTCCAGAATTAGACTATACAGTGTCTTCCATACCCTGCCCATGTCAAAATCTAAAGTAAAAGCTCATGACTTCAACTTCACACTTGATCTGAAAGTCCAATTGTTTGCTTTTGATGAATTCTGTTATTTGAATTTTTCATATTCATACTTTCCCCAGTCATTTTCTAGGTAAAATTTCCATTTTCTTGTTTAGTTGTGTCTAACATTTTGTGACCCAAATTTTCTTGTCAATGGTGCTGTAGTGATTTGCCATTTCCTTCTCTAGCTAATTTTACAGAAGAGGAAACTGAGACAGAATTATGTGACTTAACCAGGGTCACACAGATATTAAGTGTCTGAAACCAGATTTGGACTCAGGAAAACAAGTCTTCCTAACTCTAGGCCCAGGCACTCTATCCACTGTGTCATTGAAGATGAAAATGGATTCCCCCACTTGAAGTTTTAACACTGATTTATGATTCCCCACCCACTTCCAGATTTTACAAATACTATATATCAGAAAACTGAATAATAAAAAAGCAAATACTTTTGAACATACCTTCTTCATCCTTTTCAAACCTATTTCCACTAGAATATTGTTATTTTAAAAACTCTTGACAATATTTCACTTGATCAATCAGGCTATCTCTTTGTCACATACTTATGTGCATTTAATATACTCCATAGTTAAAAGAATTCCTGGCAGCTTCTCTTATGATTGTTCTCACATAAGATCGTCCCTTTTATTATTTTGTCACAATATAACAAGTCAGTGAAATCCATATTAAGAAATGTCTAATATTCTGCTCAAAAGGCCTCTTCTGGTCTGTCTCAACTGTCATTACAATCCTTGTTCACTGGTAGAATGCCCCATGAATGTTCATCTATTTATTTGAATGAAATTGGTAAACCATGTTACAATTTTGTGGACTAGCTCTGGCAGTTTTTTGACCAACAACATTACCACTTTCCCCTGAACAATGCTTCAGTTAATGAAAACTATACTTTTTCAAATTTCACTTGATTTTCAGTGTGATAGATGGGGCAGAGCAAATGCAGATCATTCCCATTTGTAGGTTAGGTGACTTGGCTATAATCACACAGCTATTAAGTAGCAAAGCCAGCATTCAAACATCTCTTCCAGAATCCAAATCCTGTACTTTAACTAAATTGTTATGATTATTTTTAAAAATTAAAACATGGAAATATAACAGAATTAAAACTAAATATCTGGTGTTTAATGACATCTTCAGAGTCACTAGTCAGCCAACTGATAGAATGGCAATTTTGTATAAAGACCTAAAACTTTAAAATCCCAACTCCTTTTCTATGTATTTATTCCTACAATATCTAGCCTATTTTCCTTTCTCCTCTGTTTATTGCATCTCTTTGTGTCTTACTTTCTATCAGCTAATCATTGGAAAAGAAGCCTGGAGTAAAGTTATCTACATATTTTAACTATTCATAAAATTAGTTTGTTTTGGGAATATGTAGCACTTAGCTTAATCTCATTCAAATGGGTACATGTTTTAATTCAACTCTTCCAAGTTAAAGTAACCACCCTAGAAACAAGGTTACTTCCTACCCCAAAAATGACTGCTTTAATGAAAGTAAACCCCCAAAGTCAAAGAACAGGCTTTAAACAAATAGCATGGTTCCAACAGATATTTTTGACAAGGTTAAAGGAAAGATCTGACAAAAGAAACAATGTAGTCCTAACTATTTCTGGAAGAGATTTCAAGGAGAAGTCAGCTAGATAATGGAGCTAGACATAAATACAGGCAATGGTGGAGGTAGATGGGTCCAAGGTACTGTTAGGTTATACCCAAAGGACTTTACCTAAAATCCATATGAAAGGGTTGTTGCTTTGGCTGGGAAGAAAGTTGTTTGGAATGGTAGTCTACGAAGAGGCTAATGGACATAATATTAGACCTAAAAAAAATCTATCCTAAGTGTTATTAAATGGTAGCTACAGGGAAAGCTTTTTCTATTATCTGCCTCCCCCCTCTAGGTTTTTCTCTGTCTTTTCTTCTCTCACACTTTCAACTCACCACAATAAAGAATTACATAGTTTTATTTGATATATTTACTCTTTTTTAAAATAAATTTTAAAGTTTCTCTTTTTTAAGCTTCCCAAACCCTGTCCTGAAATAAGATGACTCTTCTTAATCCTTATTAAAATTAGCCTACAAAGATTAAAGAACTCATTCAAATGATACCCCTATTATATAGACCATGAGCTATAAAAATCAATTTATAAAAACCTTCTTTAAAAATACATTACAAAAGTCAGAACTGAAAGAGATCTTGGTGATCATCTAAATTCAGGGACTATCAACTTTTTAAAAGAAAAACATTTTTTGATAATATTATGAAAATTGTTTTTGAGGAAATGTGTGTACATATCTTCATTCCTACACTAAAATCTTAATAATTCCATGCTTTGTATGTCATTGCTCAAAGGCTCTTGTAGAATACTCAGTAGAGTACAATCTTTTTCAATGTTATCCTTGAAAAAGAAGATGTCTGATTTCTAAGGACCAGCTTAACTGTGGGTATTACCTAAAACTGTGCTAGAACAACTTCCTCATTTCACTCTACAGGAATCTCTCTTGGATCTCACTGGCTCCCCTGGATTCAATTATCATCTCTATAAAGACAATTACTGTCTCTTTCTCTATCACTAAATGCCCTCTTACACATCTCAAATTTTATGCCCCATAGACACCTAAAACTCTATATGCCCAAATAGAATGATCAAATTTTCATATTAGTAATAACTGTACCATTATCTTCCCAATCACCATAGCTCACGATCTGTGTCATCTTGATTGTACTAGACTCATACCATATATTCAATCTGTAATCAAATTTTGCTGGGTTTACCTTTAAGATATCTCTCCTGTTCATTCTCTTTTTTTCTACTAAGCTATCACCTTATCTCCTTTTATATAGACTTCTGTAAAAGCCTTTTAACTAGCCTCCTCACCTCAAGCCTCTGTCAATCCAATCCATTTTCTAATCTATCACCAATATAATTTCACTAAAGCATATTTCTGGACATGTCAACTTCCCCTCCCCCAAGAAACTCCATTACCTCTAGGAAATTATAAACTCTTTGTCTGACATTAAAAGTTCTTTATAACCTGGCCTCTTCTTACCTTTCCAATCTTCTCAAATTTTACTACTCTTGGTCCACTTTATCTTCCAACAATCCTGGTCTATTTGCTAGTCCTCAAATATAAAACTTCCTCTCACATCTCTGTGCTTTTGGGCATGGCACCCCATACCTAGAATGTTCTACTCTCACACTCTTGGTTTTCTTTCTTCTTTTAATGCTCTATTCTAATCCCACTTATTCAATTCAGGAAATCTTTGTAGTCCAGTCGTTAATATTATCTCCTCTGAAACAGCATTCCACCTAGAGTATGCATATTTTATTGTAGCTAATTTGTTTATTTGTTGCCTCCTTATAAGACCTATTAGTAAATCCTTGTTAACTTGAACTAAATGGAGAAGCTCACTATCAGAAGATTGAGAAAGTTTTTTTCTTAAAGCAACTTACAAAAAATTGCCCATAAAAGTATGGTATAATAATCTGTATCTATAGAGAAAGCAGCCATACAAATCACAATATATCAATAATTATTCCTTCAATGTTTTCTTATATTTTAATAACTCCACAAGTACTGGGGTTTAATTCAACTTGTACTTATTAAGCTCTTGCTTAATTGGAGGCACAATTTTATTATTTTATTTATACAAGTTAATACAATGAAATGACCAAATACTAATTATTATTTCCAAATAGGCACTTGTTAAAATGCACAGGTGGCCTAGGAACAGAAAGGAAAAAGCCTGATGAGTTTATAGCCTTCTCTCATTAGCACATTAGTACCAGTTTATAAGATAAGTTAATTGTTACTTTGGAAAGCAATAACAAGTATTTATTAAGTGCTAACTACAAAGACCCCCAAAAAAGCACAGTACATTCATGGGAAGTATGCCACATATGTACAGTTTAGAAAATATAAAGTATACAATGTAAATAAAGTAATGGCACTCACTATTTAGAGTAGAATGGGAGGAACTCAGGAAAAGACTTACTGTAGGAGCTAACTTGTAAGCTGAGTTTTTGTTTAATGGATTTTGATGACTTGTTTTTACAATCTTCTACATTTCTCCTATGTTCCTCCTGCCCTAACCTCAACAAGCTCTCCCTGAAAATTTTTTGAGATAAATAATAAGAAAAGAGAAGGGAAATCTTTAGCAAAATTTATCAGTATAATTAAATTTTTTTGACATTCTAAATATTTCACAACCATGAACCCACTGAGCTGAGCTGTGAAAGGAACTAGGCAGAAGTGAGAAGGGAGATTATCTCAGCCTCTGAAGATGAATGCTGGACATATTGTTCAGTTGTTATTCAGTTATTTCAGTCATATCCATAACCCCATTTGGAGTTTTCTTCATAAAGATCCTAATGTGATTGCCATTTCCTTCTCTAGCTCATTTTACAGATGAGAAAATGGAGACAAACAGGGTTAAGTGACTTGATCAGTCACAAAAGTGACTGACATAGTAAGTGTCTGGGGCCAGATTTGAATTCTGGAAGACATCTTCCTGACTCCAGGGCTCTACTAACTTCCCCACCTAGCAGACTCTAGGTTGGGCATGACTGAATGACTGAATATGGAATGTGAAAGAAGTGTGAAAAATATTGGCTAGAACCAGTCTAGCAAGAATTTTAGAGACCAAAGAGAGGAATTCTAGTTTATCTTAGAGGAAACAGTGTGCCCAATGAAGTGATGATCAGACCTGTTCTTTGGGAATATGAACCTGGCAGCTATTTGAAGGATAGGATAAAGAAAGAAGAGGCTAAAAGCAAGAAGACCTATTAGAAAACTTCAATAGGAAGAATGATGAGGATCTCAACTGGTGTGTTGGCTGAGTGGATAGAGAAAATTGGATAGGTCTGGTGGAGGTAGAACAGACAAGATAAGGCAATTGCCTGGATGTGGGGGAGTAAGGAGATTATGAGGTTGGAAACGTGGATGGATGGATGGCATTGATTTCTTCCCGAGAAACAGGGAAATATAATTGGATAGGCTTCAGAGGAAAAGATATGTTACAGTTTTAAACATGTTGAACTTGAGATGCCTGTGGGACATCCAGGTGGAGATGATCAAGAAGATATCAGACTGGAACTCAGGAAAGAGATGGGACATAGGTAAGAGTGATCAAAGACAAGGAGAACCAGAAAAGCCAGGAACATATGACCTGTGGGGAAGTATTCAGAAGAACCAAGTGGTCAACGGTGTCAAAAGCTGCAAAAAAAAGACAAAATGGGTAACTAAGAACAGGCCCCTGAATATCACTAAGAAGGAGTTATTACTAAAGGCAGTTTCTGTAAAGAAGCAGGAATTGAAGCCAGATTTCAAGGGGTCAAAAAGTGAGACTTTTCCTAGGAGTTTGACTGTGAAAGG
The DNA here is from genome assembly GCF_048593235.1 of Sminthopsis crassicaudata. Lineage (NCBI taxonomy): Eukaryota > Metazoa > Chordata > Mammalia > Dasyuromorphia > Dasyuridae > Sminthopsis > Sminthopsis crassicaudata. The sequence goes on along the minus strand of NC_133618.1, from coordinate 267,399,144 downwards.
GAGAATGACAGCATGAGGCAGCTTGAGAAGATAGCAGACAAGTGATGGAATTTTACAGATGGGATAGATCTGGGGATATCTGTACATATATAGGAACGAGTCAGTAAATAAAGACTAAATCTTACAGCTAGTTTGCTAAATTAAGAGGCAAGTTCCCAGAAGGAATGAGTTCTAGAGTCTAAAGAGAGAAATTGGTATTGGCCAGAAAGGCTACTTCTTTAAAATGAGAAGAGGTTCTTGGCTGAGAGAAAAAGGAAAGAAGGTAGTTGAAAGACAACTTGCAACTTGAAAGAAGGTCTGTGGAAAGCATGATATAAAGTCAATCAGAGAAAAGTAAAAAGGTCACTGAAAAAGAGTGAGAACCCAGTTGAGATCAGATATAAATGTGTAGAGGATTCAGCCAGTACTAGTTTGTCTTTCAAGAGCACTTAAGCAGAAGTAGAAAATATGGTGGGGAGGAATTGGCAAGACATAAGGAAAGGAAAGGATAGGCAGGAAGGAAGGACTCTGGCCTTGAGGTGGATAAAGCAGACAGGAAGCATAGTAGCAACAAGGATTCAGATCAGTTGCTAAGGTTATATAGCCCAAGTGGGATATCCTAATGATAGCTCAATGCTTTCAGCAATAGGAAATGAGTAGGAAAAGAAGTAGTGTTTAAGCCTAAAATATATTTCCTTTGAAGGCTAGGGATTCATTGTACATGTGTTCCATATTAATAAATATTAATAGGAAGAAACTTTTTAACTGCAAATCAAACTGACTTCAAACGCCTCATCAAATCTGATTCCCAAAGTTAATCACTCAGCTGTAGTCAGAGGAATTGAGTCCATATCTAATGATTAGTTTGATATCTCATACCTTAGTCACAGAACAAATTAATGACAAGAAACCAGAAACTCCTGACACTTAGAGTCCAGTACAATGTGCACTTAAGTTATAACCTCTAGTTCAAGATACCATGACATTTTTAAATGTATCTAATTCTTTAAAGAGGAAAACATTCCATTTTAATACTTAAACTGGAGAACTATATTTTATGTATAATATTGTCACATTAACAAAACTTTAAAAAAATCTACCCTAAAAAGTCTTTGATTTATAAAGAACTTTAAAGTCACTTTCCATTAAAGTTTTATCAATCAAGTATCATTCAGTTGTTTCTTACAGATAACAATCCTTATCAAAATATACAATTTCTCAATGAAAGGAATGTCATCAATTAGAACAAATGCATCATCTGCAATGAATAAATATTATTAAAGTACTCTTCTAAAAAATAATAATCTTAACTACCATTCAGTGAGTTCAGCCTAAATTTGGGATAGGGTACACCTTAAACCTATGAGCTAAATCTAATTCTCAGACTAATTTCATGAAGTGCACTGGGAAAGAGCAAAGAGTGGTCCCATTTACACTTACATTTGCCAAAAAAAAAAAAACTACAAACCTCACAAATCTTTAGTCACTATACTTAAAGCAATCTTATTTGATCATGTTACTCCCATGAAAACAGACTCATTCTTTCTTTGAGATTTGAAACTACTCAGTTTTTCAAACTAGAAAGCAGATTTATTTTTGTCTTTATTTATTTTCAGAATTTAGTACATAACAGGCACTTAAACATAAAAATGAATCAATCTTTGAAGGAAGACTCTCCTAAAGAGTTCTAAAATGTGTTTGTTCCTGTATAACTTAAATGCATTTATCAATGACATGGAAAAAGGGATAGATAAGTGTTTTTCAAGTTTGTAAGACAAATTAAAATTGGCAGATAGCTAACAATCTGGATCACAGAGGCATGATCCAAAGAGATAGTGTAGAGCATCAGCCAAATCAAAAGACATGAAATTGAATAGGTATAAATCAAAGAACTGAATAATTTCACATTTGGAAGGGATTTATAGGGCATCTAGTTCAATCCATATCTGTAGAGGAATATCCTCTTATGTCATCTCAGACAAATGGTTATTGAGCCTTTTCTTGAAGGCCAGTATTTGGAAAACCTATTACTTCTGAAGGAGGTCTATTACACTTTGAGGTATCTGTTAGAAAAAGAAGCTTTTCCTTGGTGCTGTTCAGTCATTCAGTTGTGTCCAATGCTTCAAGACTCCATGGACCATAGCATGCCAGGCCCTTTTATCTTTTACTATCTCTTAAAAACTGTACAAATTCATGTTCATTGTGTCCACGACAGTATCAATCCACTTTACCCTCTGTCATTCGCCTTTCCTTTTGTCTTTAATCTTCCCCCAAATCAGGGTCTTTTACAATGAGTTCTGTCTTCTCATCATATGCCCAAAGTAGTTAAGCTTCATCTTTAGTATTTGACCTTTCAGTAAAGTCTGAATTAATTTCTTTTTTCACTGACTTGATCTCCTTGCTTTGACTTTGACCTTTGTTGGCCAAGTATTTCTGCTTTTAAGTATGCTGTCCAGATTTGCCATAACCCCCCTTCCAAAGAGCAAGTGTCTTAATTTCATGGCTGCAGTCATCATCTGCAAGGATCTTTGAGAATATAAAAGAATATAAAATATGACATTGCTTCCATTTCTTTTCTATTTGACAAGAAGTGATGGGACTAGTTGCCAATGTCTTAATTTTTTTTATGTTAAGCTTCAAGACAGCTTTTACCCTCTCCTCTTTCAACTTTATCAAAAATCTTCTTAATTCTTCTTCATTATCTATCATCCAAGGAATACCATCTGTATATCTGGGATTGTTGGTTATACTCCTGGCAACTTTGGATTCATCCAGTTTGGGATTTTGTACAAGACACTCTGCATCCAGGTTAAATAAATAAGATGAAAATATTCAGCCTTGTTGAACTCCCTTTCCAATCTTAAATCAATCACCTGTTTCATGCTTGGTTTTGTTGCTTCTTGGCCAGAATACAGGTTTCTCAGGAGACAAGTAAGATGATCTGGTGCTCCCATCTTCTTGAGGACTTGCCACAATTTATTGTAATCCACACAATCAAAGGCTTTAGTGTAGTCAATAAAGCAGAAGTAGATTTTTTTTTTTTTTGGAACTCCCTTTGCTTTCTCCACAATCCAATTTTTCCTTACATCATACTTAAAACTACTTGTTGACAAGTGTTCCTAATTGTGGGGTTTAGGTGATATTTTTATTCTTAAGAAAATTAATAAAAATCCAATTTTCTCCCTCCCATTTACCCCTTATTTAAAAAAAGGAAAACAAGATTCTTGCAAAAAAAATATGCACAGACAAAAGAATTTCCCCCATTAGCAATGTCCTAAATTGTCCAGATCTAAAACACAAGTCCCAATCTGCACCCCAAGTCAATAATTTGTCAGTAAATAAACAATATAATTCAAAATGGCTTTCCTGAAATCACCGTCCACTGTATTGATTGATAGCTATGTCTCTACTATACACATAAATCAGATCTAAATAAATGAAGATATATTGTTCATGGATAAGTAAAGCCAATATAATTTTCAATATGATAATTTTTCATAAGTATTCAAGATTATCTCAATTAAACTACTAAAAACTTCTCTTCCCGAGTTAGGAAAAATAATAACAAAGTTCATGTGGGAAAACAAAAGGTTAGCAATGTCAAAGAAACCAGGGGAAAAAAGATGTAGATCTGACCTTAAACTATATTATAAGATGAGAGTATTGTTTAAATATAAAATGGATAATTATAATTATTTTAAATTAAAGATTTATTTTATAAATAAAATCCATACAGCCAAAAATAGAAGGAATGCAGAAAAACAGGGGATCATAGACAATCACTCAAATAGGATGAGATTGGATTGGAATATTTTTGTGGAAAATTGAAGTATAAGAAATGATAAGTATAGTATGGTCTTACATATATGTATGAGTGTATATGTATATGAATGTATATGTACATATGTGTGCCTGTCTGTTTATATACATCTAATATATGCATCTAAATCCAAGCTTAATTGTAGCCTTTTTAGGGCAGCAATGGGGAAGTGGGGAAAGTAAAAGATATAAAATAAAACATGTATAGCACAGAGAACAAAAGAAAACCTACAAGGAAGGAAAGAAAAGTTGAGCAGCTTTGAAAAGAATATTTATTCAGTATTTATTACATAGGTGTTTTTTTTAGATGGAACTTTATTATTTTATATTGAATCCTCTTATGTAGATAGCAAATTTTTTTCTCATTTTATATTTAAGTTTAAAATAAATAATAAAATTTTACCCCTCCAATAGAGTTGTCTTCTGAAGTTATTTATCTTTACAATGCTATAATTACTGTATACATTTTTGTAATTCTTCTCCCCTCACTCTCAGTCCTTACAGGTCTTTCCAGATTTCTATGAAATTATCTTCTGGGTAAAATATTATACTTGGGGTTTAAAAAATATCAGTCACACAAGAAGAAATTTGGGAATGGGTGGCTAGATGGCAATTTGTGTAAAAAATATAAAGTTTCATACCCTGCAAACTCAATATAAGTCAAGAGTGACAATGTGGACAAAAAAACTCATGCAATGCAAATTAGGCTGCATTAAAGGAAACAGTGCCAAGGAAGGTAGTGATAGTCCTGTTTAGCTCTATTCTAATTAGAACACATTTTTGTTCAATTTTGGACATATTTAGGAAGACTTGGGGTAAGGTGATGGGCCAACCAGTGTTGGCCAAGATCTCAAGATCATGCCCACATGAGAGATAGAAGAATGAACTGGGAATATTCAGCCTAGAGTAGAGTAAGTTTTGGGAGGAGGAAAAATAATAGTTGTATTCAACAGTCGTATTATTATGTGCAACAGGAATTAACACATTCTGCTTGGTATAAGTAAGAATAATTGATGGAAACAAATTTAAGCTTAATTTGAGGAAAAACTTAAAAATTAGAAGGATCCAAAAAAATATAACAGACTGTCTCTAGAGATAAAGGGTTATTCAAATAAAGGGTCATGAGTGAATGTTTTCCTTATCACTGAAGATCTTCAAATGATGACCTTATAACCATTTGTAAGGTAGAGACTGTGGATGGGTGGATTCTTATCTAAGTATGAATTAAACTAGAGCACTCTGGCTATTGCTCTGAGATTTTATGAAAAAAATTAGGGGACGAAAGATATTTAAACATTTTAATGTAAAATGCTTGCAGTGAATTAAAAAAAAATCTTCACAAGAAAATTTTCAACAGTGATTCTTATTTACTCAGGAATAGAGATGATAGATGAAAAAAATGCTTGAGAAACTCAAAAAAAAAAAATCCCATATAATAGAAATAGAGAAAAATTACTTTTCTTTTAGATTTAGTCTTTCTCAATTTAGCTCCCAGGCCAGTGATTCAATGTTAAATAAAATTAATTCATTTAAAAACATTAAAATGTAACCTGTGTTTTTTACATGACTTTACGTATGTAACTGATAGCATATTCAATAGAGGGAGGAAAATTGGATCTTAAAATGTAAAAAAAAAAAAAAAAAAAACTAAAAACAAATAAATATAACTCTAATTAAGACTAAGTCCATCATTAGCCTATGATCTTGGGATGAGAAGTTTGAATAAATCTCTATTTGGATTTCTAGCACCTAATACTTTCTACAATAGTTTTGTGCCCTCATAATTTGAGGGAAAGAAAATAATTCAAGGGGTGCAAAAAAAGCATTAAATTAAATTTTAATTGAAGAAATGATATGGGAAGGGCCATGAAATTTAGGAGTCTTGGATTCAAATCTCATTTCCAATACTTCCTACCTGTCTCCACTAAAGAATCATTTATTTTCAGTTTCAGTTTATTCACCTTTAAAATAAGGTTAATGCTTGCATTATCAATCCTCACAGGACTGCTATGGAAAATATTTTATAAAAATTTAAAGCAATATATAAATGTAAATTATCATTTAAAAAATACCTGTATCTTAAGTAATATGTACTTAAGAGTAAAATATTTTTCAATGAAGCACTAATGTGAAATATAGTAAGAAAAAAATTCTTGTCTATCATGCTTGATTTCTTAAGAGTTAAAAGCTTTACAACTCTCTTACTAGATAGATTATTGTGAATTGCACAGATAATTCAGAAATAATTAACTGAAGAAAAGTTAAAAACAATTTTTCTGATTGTTTTACTTAGTGGAATAAATGAAGTATGGGAACTGGTTTAAAATTAATATAGAATTCTCTAAGCTCAAGTTGATATTTACAACTAACAGCTCTTCCTGTTCACTTATTCAGTTCTTATTCATCTTCTTTCAAGCCAATAACTATATTCATAATCCTGGAATAGTTCTCCATTTATAGCATATAAAACACACACACACACACACACACACACACACACACACTGCAACACATGCTTTTAAGTCCAAAAGAACAAGTCTCAAAGCCCCAATTTTAATTATAAACTTTTAATTTTTCCCATACTTAGCTCAGACTCTTTAACTTCAAATTATTTTTTCAATCAAATTACTATACTTCTACTTGTCTTAAACTTGCCTAAATGCCTGAACAATTTAAAGAAGCAAAGGTATCCATTAATCAAATCTTCATTAAAACCTACTCTATATCAGGCACTGTGCTAGGGATACAAAGAAAAGTGAAAGAGTCTCTATGCTTAAGGAGCACATATATAAGGAAAGCAAAAGGTAAAGAAGGTAGAAGAAGAGGGAGAAAAGATTAGAACTATGTACACTAAAAATAGCAAAAAGGCCATTTTGTAAGAGAGAATAATGGGAAATAAGCTTGGAAAAAAGCCAGACCGGCCAAGAGCTTTAAATAACCAATAAAGGAATTTAGTTTATCCTTAGAGCAGGGGTTCTTAATTTTGTGTGTGTGTATCATGGATCCCCTTGGTAATCTGATGAAATCTATGGATTCTGCAGAATAATGTTATTTAGTAAAGGAAATACTAAATCTCAGTTAAGTGGTTAGTAAAAAATTAAGATGTCACTGTTTTCCTATCTAAGTTCATGGGTCCCTGAAATGGCCCCTATTGGGGATCCACAGATTTTTACATTAAGAACCCTTATCCTAAAGACATTTGGGAGATATTTAAGGGAAAGGGAATAAATATTTATATAACACCTATATATCAGGCACTGATCTAAGCAATTTACAAGTATTATCTCATTTGTTTCTCCCAATAACCCTGCAAGTTAGGTGCTGTTGTTATTCTCATTTGCCTAGATTCACAACAGCTAATAAAAGTATCAGAAGCTGCATTTGAATTCACTTCTTGAAGATTGAAGAATCTGAGCTCTAGTTACTGCGCCACCTAGCTACTATCTCTTGAGCACTTGTTCAGAACTAAAGTTTTAAACTATTGTTGAGTAAGTATGTAGATGATGAACTGAAGAAGGGAGATAGGAGATGGGGAGATCAATTAAAATTTATTGCAATTAAAATTTATTAGTGTCTAGCATTAAATTAGGTACTAACTTGTTACCAAAAAATTAACTTTTCTCACATAAGCTAACAAAATTAATAATATTTAAAATAATTTGTTTATACATTTTGTTTTTCCTTATACCACTTACTAATCATACCATATCTGGTATTTGAAAGCAGCCTAGTATTTTAAGGTTTACCAAATGCTTTCCTTAAAACAGGTCTTCTGGAGTATGTAGAATAAGTACTATTACCTAAAATTACAGATGAGGAAATAAAGAAAAATGACTTGCCCATCCACAGTATTAGAATTAAGAAACATCCAATCCAGAATTTGAACTAAGTGTGCTGACCTTTCCACACTACCTCCCCCCATATCCTAAAGTATCAAGAAAGTGTAAACTCAAAGGGTTGGGGTTCAGTGAACAGTACAATAGTACTTACTCTTAGATCCAACACTTTATTACTATAGAGACTAGTGTAAGAATTCCCCTCCACAATCCCAAAATGTAAAAACTGAACAAATTACCAATGCTATAGATCATTGGAATTAAGAAATTAGTTCCTTTTCCCTGGCTCTGACTTTTTTTTAAACCAACAATTGGTAGTCTTTAAATTGTTAAACCTACCAATCTCTCTTCTCTGCACAGGCCAAATAATTAAGCAATTTTAATTTTCCTATCCACTTTCAATCTACCTATCTATCTATCTAATCGGTAATTTGGAGGCTTAGGGGAAAAAAAAGCATTAGTCTTGAAAGTGATAAACTCATAGTCTTCAGACATAACTGTCAATTCATTATATAAAGTCTTATCATAAGAAGAACAGTGCTCTCTTCTATATTTAAAGCACAATTCATCGTTTTCTGCCCTTGTCCAAGGGTACCAAGTATACAACTGATTATTACAATTTTACTTGACAAATGGTAAAGTTTTGGTTGTTGTTGTTGGGGAGTCCCATGTTTCTACACGGAACTAGGATCTAGAGCAGGTAGGAACTTTAAAGTTCATTCAGCCCAATCCCTTCAAGCTAATCTTTTCATCACAAAGATGAGGAAACTGAGGCTTAAGAGAAATCATGGGACTTTCGTAAGGTCATGCAAGTATTAAAAAGCAGAGCTAAATTAAAATCCCTGAATCCAAGTTTGACATTTTCTTGTCTAAGCACAATAACACCTCAAGTAAAAAGTTTACTTTGGAAAACACCGTTCAAGCTACTTAGATTAATTAAGACTATCAAGCACATTATATTGAGAAACAATTCTAATCAATCACAAATAATGCTCACATTATAAAACTTCCATATAATTTCTTTTATCAAAGTAAATGTATAACTAGCAAAACTGTGCTGTTCTTGATTATAATGTACCTGGATAACCTTATGCTTAATATTCCAGCTAATTTTTTTTTAAATATAAATACCAAACTGATAAAAATGGGAAATATATCATAATTAATGACAAAACTTAAATATTACCATAATATATTTTAATCAGGAAGCAAAATGGAATTTGCTAAATGAATCAGTAAAACATTATACTTTTGGATATTATTACTTTAAATAATTTCTTTAAAATTAATGTTTATCAACTTTTAATTTTATATGCAGGCAGATTTTTCTAGTGCTTCAAGTACCTCAACCTTAACTTTTATTCAGAAAAACTGCCATGTTTTATTCAATAGCATTCATTTACACAAACTATTATAGATTTCTAGTTATCATTTATTAAGAAAAATTAGAAAGCTGAATTTTAGGTGTGATTATAATAAAAACATTTTAAGATAACAAATGCAGCTTTTATTCTTATTTTAACAATGTAACTTTTTTCATTTTAAATCTGGTTGCTATTAACACAATGCTCATACAGTAAATATTCAATAGCTAATAATTTTTAAAATAACAATCCTTTCTTAGAAATACAACTCCAAATTGAAGAGTACATCTGATGAAAGAATTGCAAAATGAGGCCCTTAGAGGCCTTCACTACAACCTAAGCACTATTCTTACTATGGAAACTCAATGATTTCCAGTGATGGGTTTTTTTCCCCCATATTGGTACACTGAGATGTAGGCAAAAAGGAAAATATTCTTAAGGGCAAGTTTCCTTATTATAATTAAGTCCTTAGCCTTGTTGGCTAAACATCTATTAAAGTTCCCTCAAACAATGAAATCTGTTTTTCAAGATAGTGTTTTGTTTTGTTGTTGTTTTAAACAAAAGCAAAACAAAAAAGCAAGGTTCTAAACACTTTTTTTTTTTTGGCCTTTATGCAGAATCGTTTTCCTTGGTTACTCATAGAGTATAATGCTATATCATTCAATCATTTAAAAATACTCAACTAAAAGACAACTTACAACTTTCTAACTAGATTACTAGAGTGTAAAATACATTCTAAAGAACTGAATTTCACAATTAACTTTTTCATTGCCATCAATGTTATTGTCTAGGGGGAAAAATGTACTTGAAGCATACATTTTTTTATAGTACAGAATATAAAATCTCTTAGTTTATTATCAGGATATGTAGAACATTTTTCTCATTTTAATAAGGAATGACAGTATTGTTTCTGTTCTATTAACATCAGTATTATTATACAGTCCTAATTAATAGTTCATTAGTTACAGACCTAGCCAAATTTGCAAAAGTATTATTCTAACAAGATTTAATATATCTAATATATCTGATGTAATTTCTAAATATTCCATTACATGGCTTAAATATTTTCAAAACATTTAATGTTAAATACTTAATACTTAAATATTTCAATTTTAAATGTCAAATTATTTAATTTAAAATGCCTTAAATATTGAAATAAGATTAAACTGACAATATTGTTAGCCTATGTGAACTGTTAATATTAATATGATCAAATGATTAATACACAACATAATTTGTGCTTTCTACTTGTCCCCAGGAACCTTAAAAAGAATTCCTATTTTCATTACTTCAAATACATTTATGTCCCAAATTCTATGACTTGCTTTTTTGTTAACATTAGCCAAATTATTTTTTCATCTAAAAACATGGCCTTGGTTAAGTCAAGAGTCTTTCCCCTTCCATAAAATTCAATGCAATGTTTTCGTCTAAATTCTTCGTGTGGAAACGATACAACATAAAAAAAAAAAAACAAAAACAAACAAAACAAAACAAAAAAAACCCTTATTAGACAATTTAATGGTTTTCCTCCAGAAGCATTCCCTGAAAAATTATCTTTTGAGTCTCTCAAAACAGGTCTAATCTGCTGAAGGCTGAGAGACAGTGCACTGCACTGTGTGAATGGACAGCCAGGTATTTTATGAATGGAGTAGATCACGTGATGCCAGTACCTCCCCGAACTGATATTTCCCACATAACTGTGTCAACATGCAGTGAACAGGGGTGGCTGTTTTTGTATGTGTCTGTATGTGAATCTATGTGTATGTGTATGTCTCTGTGTGTGTTTTTAAATTTGACCTAAAACTTCGACTTTTCTTTATTTCTTCAATTCAGTTATTTTCTTCGAGACACACATCCAACAAATTCATACTTTTTTCCCTTGACAAATGTTTTCAGAATGTCCAAGGTGGTGGTGGTTTAATTACTTTTTATGAATGAAGATTGTGCTATGCAAATAAGAGCGATTCACAAAAAGAGACGAAGAGAACATGGCGGCGACTTCTGCTTCTTGGCTGCACTGACACTGCAGCAGTCCACCTTCTATACCCGCTAAGCAGAAGCAAGAGCTTTTTTTTTTTTTAATCTCCAGACTGCTGCTTGCTATTTCTCAAGCTATTTCGTGCTTTACAGGCCTCAAGGTTTTTAAGAGCTTGAGAATCCTCTTTCCAAGAGGTTTGTGCTGAGGAATGCATATTTTATTTAAAGGAATTTATCTTAATGACAATTTTCCCACCCTAATATTTCTTCCCCCTGAAAGTAAAACAAAAAAATGAGCTAAAAAATTAGGCAAAAAGTGCTTTAAAAATTAATAAGGATGATAAAATCTCGAAGGGAATTTTCAGTCTCTAGCAATAATAATAATAATCTATCTCTTCGATGCATCACCAAATCTCCAAGCATCAGTAGTTAAAAGATTTAAATGTCAAAAATACTACTTTGGCAAACAGAAGAAGTGACCAAATAAGTACAGCCTTAACCCACGATAGCTTGTAAAGAAAAGTTAATGAATGAGATCATCGGCATGTTCAGCAGTGTAAATATTGTTAAACCATTCGTGCTTCCTTTTAGGTCTGCTGACAAGAATGTCCTGAAGGGATACCATTCAAAGAAAAATAATCCTGGAGTCTATCTCATTGATAGAGTTGCAAAATCTTAAATCTAAAACATAGACGAAATAACACAAATAAGATCCCTTCCTGTTTTCCCTTTACTCTTACTTCATCCTAAAATTTGTTCAGCATCTCTCCCCACCCCCACTTTTTAAAAGTACCTTGAAGGTGGATCTTAAGAAAGAAAAAAAAAAGGGGGGGGGGGTTAATCTGTATTTAGTCACTGACTCATCCAATTAAGATTCTGGAGCAGTTTGCTGCAGGATGGTGCTCCCACACATGAGTTTCCATGTGAAATAGCTATAAAGGGAAAAGGATGAATGTTCTAGATGTGTATGTCGGTGTGCTTAGAGGGGGGAGTGAGGAAAAAACCAGACTAGAGTCCTTCCATGTACTTCAATTTCACTTCTTAAAGCATCCCAACTCATGCATTCTCCCGGTGAGGGGTGGGGGTGGAGGGACCCTTACAACCAGAATCAGTATAGCCTCCCCTCTCCCCAAAAGGAAACCAGTTCAAAGAGGAGAGATGAGGGTGGGGGGAATGTCCTCTCCCCCTCCCCCAATCAATCTCCCCAACAAGCTCCCCCAGAACCCCAAACTCTCGAGGCGTGCAGGTGGGCAAGCTGCTTTTCGTTCTGGCGTCAGGGGCCGGGGGGACAGAAGGGGCTCGCTTACTCGTGGTCAGAAGTCGCCGTCTCCTCGCTCATTTTTCCCTCACCGTGATCCGATCTGGAGATGGAGGAGTAGCAGCAGCAGCGGCGGTGGCGGCGGCGGCAGCAGGAGGCGGAGCAGTAGCGGCAACAGCAGCGGCGGCGGCGGCAGCACCGAGGGGCCGGAGGCGGCGGCCGGGGGGGCGCGGGAGGAGCGGGTCAGGGACCTCACCATGGTGGACACCTCCTCCGGAGCGGTCCCCCCCCTCTTCCCCTCCCGGGAGCCCCGGCCGCCCCGCGGGGGGGCGGCGGCGGCGGCCACAATCACGGCGGTGTCGGGGTCGGGTGCCGAGCTCTGAGCTCGCCGTACGCTGAGCCTGAGCCCGCACCCGCTCCGGGGACAGAAGTGGCTGCTCCGCCGCGGCGTCTCGGCTGTGACGGCAGTGCAAGTCTCGCTCAGGCACGCGGGCTGACCAACCCGGGCTCCGCGCGGCAGCGGCTAGCCCACCCCACCATCGCCCGCCTCGCGCGGCGGCGGCTTCGCTCCTCCGGAGTGGCAGGGCAGGGCAGAGCGAGCCGGGGTCCCCGCGGTGGGGCGGCGGATTCCTCTAGACACGATCCAGCGGAGGGGACTCCTCCAGCGCCGAGGGATGGGGGGGAGCAGGGGGCGGTGAGTGTGTCTGCGAGTAGGAGCGAGTGGGGGGAGGGAGGCAAAGAGGGCGAAGCGCCCCCACCCAGCGCGGGGTGGAAGAGAGCAAGGCGCGAAAGGAGGGGGGCGCTGACGAGGGTCCCCCCAAATAGGGTACCGGGTCCGAGTTAGGAGTCTCAGAGGAATGGGAATCGGGGGCGGTCCGTGCCCGTGCTCAGCAGCGGTTCCATGGACTAGCTCCCTCGCTCTCACTCGGGAGAGGGGGGCGGGGACGAAGGCTGGCGGGGGGGGAGGGCAAGGGGGAATCACCGGAGGGGAGGGGAAGCGAGGGGAGGAGAGGCAGCGGAAGCACGCACGCCGCCCGCTCCTTCCGCAGCCGCGGCCGTAGCCGTCGCGCAGCTTAACTCCCCGCGGCCCCCCGCCGGGGAACGACGGACGAGAAGTAGTCCCTGGTGACTTCTCTCGTGGCTGCCTGCTCGTCCCGAGAGAGAAGAGTTGGAGGGATTAGCAGGCCAGCGCAGATCTGGAGATCCGAAGTGGCGTAGGGCGGAGGGGGAAAAAGAGGGAGAGGGTACGGGGGAGGGCGGGGAGGAGAAAAGAGAACCTGAGCCTCCGGGAGAATCACTGCAGCTCGCAGCCGTACGCTGCCGAGCAAGTTTCAGCAAAGTAGTTCCCTCCTCCCTTCAATTTCTCAAATCGTTGTCAAGTCACTTTGGCTGGGGAAAGGGGGGCGGAGGGATATAGCCCACTACTCGTGTGAATGTGTGTAAGTGTGTGCATGCGCGCGCTCCAAACTCTTGGCACTCAGAGAAGGGAGGGAAAGGGGAGGGAGTAGTTCCTTGCACTGGGAGCTGCTGGAGGGTGTGCTTTGTTGCAGCACGTTGCCACTCCATGTGGAAGTTTCAGGCTGTTTGGGGAGAAAGATAGACGTTGTCCTGCAGCATAAAGGGGAGAACTAAACTGCTCAATAGATGGTGTTTTGCTTAGTTTAGTTGCTTGCTTTGTTTTGTGGATTTTTTTGTTTTCTTTTCTCCCTTCCCGTCTTTTTCTTCTAGCACTAAGAACGGAACTGGCTTGAGTTTATCTCCAATTAGTGGGGGAGAGGGTAAGGGACCATGCAAACAGCACCGCCTACTGTTGTTGGGTGACATTGCTTATAAGCCCCTTCCTTCCCCCACTTGCCGGGCGTTGGGTTGCCATTCTGCCTATTTCAATCCCCCGGGACACTGGAATTCTGGTGGTTGTTGAAATGCAAGGATATGCGGTGCAGAGCATTCAATCCAGAAGGTTAAAGTGGTTCTTAATGGAGAACTGGGAAAGCAGTTCATTGAAGCCTGCCGTGGGCGGGTTGCATGAATCTGGCACAGCTAGAAGTACAGGAAGTAACTGGCGCTGCAAGAATGAGGTTGCATAACTGCAATACAGGAGATACCCCTATCGCATAAACGGATCCAAATGTTGTAGGACTGATTATTGGATAGGGAGCTGTGGCGTTGGTATTGTTACAGTACAATGCTTGCATTCATCTCAAAAAGTTTATGCAGAGAAACCTGATGTCGTGCTGTGAGCTAGACTCTCCATTCTGCTCTTCACTCCATTGATTCCATTATCACCTTCAGTACCTAGGAAGTTTATACATTATCTAGACTTGGGAAATTAATCTCAGTTTATAACTTTCTGACTAGCTTCCTGGAGATCATTCTCTCCTGGTATGTGTAGTGCCTTTCTAAATGTGCCTGGTTGTGCAAGTCAGGTGGTTGTTGCTCCTGATAGCTAGGAAGGTGTAATATATTAATAATGAAAGAGTGAAAGGGACAAAAGACAATTACAGTCCCAGATATTAAAAACATTGTTTCCTAACTTCCCTTATCTCTCTTATAGGAAGCATTTTCGATATTCTTCTGTATTTACATAATATAATTTTGGATGTGGAAGTGTATTTAATGATTTCAATTTAGACGCGGAAAATGATATCCATAAAGGTAATGACTTGCCCAGTGTCACTGTGGTAGAAATGGGGTTTGAACCCAGATCCTCTAACTTTTAAGTCCAATGCCCGATGCTTTTCACCTCAGGAACAGGCCTTGCTCAGTAGAGAATGTTACTGTTCATTTATGCAAGGCTGTCTTTGTTCAGTCCTGCAGAGGGGAATCTGGTGGTAAGCAGCAAAGATTTAATTAGCAGAGGGAGGAATTGGCTTATAATCATACTGCTGTCCTTCTTAAGTGTTGCTCTGGAAAACCTCCAACTGTGAACACTGCACCTGGTTCTCACCTCAAGGCTAAATCCACTTCTAATATTCACTAGTTGGCCCTTGCCCAAATTATAAACCCTTTTATAGGTAGGAAAGACCCCCTAGGGAATTATGGTGGCCTTCAAAAGACACTCCTCTCTTAAAGTAGACCAGCACATTGAGTCCTCTGACAACAGGTAGATTCTTGCACTAGATTAGGGCAAAAGTTAGACTTCCACCCATTACAGTTCTCTGTGGAGCATAAGGAAGGGAAATCTTAGATTTATAATAATAAATACAGAGGAGAGCTCCAGTGAAAAGAATTTGATCTTGAGTTCCATTTGTTCTTTAAACTCTCTTTCCCCCTCAGACATAATCACCAAGCAACTTGCCTCTTTTTGTTTGTTCCTCTTCATTTACATTTCCATGACATCATTTCTTGAGTCTTGATGCTTCAACACTTCAAATAGAATGTGAACTTCTGGAAGGCAGGGACTGTCTTTTGTATACCCTTGGTTTAGTACAGTGCCTGGCATATTGTAGGTACTTAATAAATGTTTGTTGATTGTTAGGCATCTACCTTAAATCCAATAGGTTCAGTGCCATAGTTCTCAAATTCCCATGATTTGCTGATTAACTGGAAGACATTGGGTCAAAGCAAACAACATAAAATAGGTTATGATAAAGATTCCACCAATCTATGCTTTCCCTTTATTACACTGAGGAAAAGAACATCACAGCAGCACCTACCTCAAAGGGTTGCTGTGAACATCAAATAAGATACAATTTGTAAAGCCTTTAGAACCATTTCTAGCACATAGTAGGTGCTTGATAAATGCAGGTTTCCATCCCCATTGTATAAGAAATTCAGAAAATTAGGACAACCAGCATGATTATTTGTCTTTCTTCTGCACTTCTAAAGGTGTGCTTTTTTGATATCACCAAGCAAGGTACATTGTCTGCTCATCTGAAATCCTCTGTTTCTCTATCTGTTGAACTATTCTCTCCTGCCCACTATTGAGTTATTGATCAGTGGTGACCCCATTTGGGTTTTCTTGACAAAGATACTAGAGTAGTTTGATATTTCCATCTTTAGCTTATTTTACAAATGTGGAACTGAAGCAAACAGGATAGTATGACTTGCCTGGGGTCACATAAATATTAAGTATCTGGGTCCAAATTTGAACTTACAGTCTTCCTGACTTTAGGCCTGGTACCCAGCAAAGGCACCATCTGGTTGCCCATTTTACTACTGATTACTGGTTAGGTCGTTGATATGTTCTGCTCTCTTCTATTGGTCTGGGAGAAGAGCCTTGTATCTGTTTTAGCTCATAGTCTAATGGGCTATTTTATCATATAGGCACTTTTTGGTAACACCCAGTCAAAATCCATTACTCAGAGAATCTCTTAGTGAGTTTAAAGCTGTCTTTTGAACTCTGTCAGTTTCTGTCTTGCCTGCTATTCCATTACCTCACTTAAAGTTAGACAATCTTTTCAGTTTCTGTTTTTCATGATATTTGGTATTCATACATGTCTCACCCAGGAATACAACTGAATTTATCCCATGATAGATTAGTAAAGCATTTCCCTTTTTTCTCCTACACAATCCTGATGTTCCAAACAATTAAAATAGAGTTGAGTTAATGTTGAGATTTGGGAAGGTCTCACTTAAAATTCAAAATAAGCTTGTATTTGCTATGAGATTATTCCATACAGGTACTGGGGGAGGGAGGAAGGCACAGGAAATTGGGTGTTTCTTGATCCTTTCTCTGCCAACCACAAGCTTCCACCACATCCCTTTGGTCCCTTCTCTTTCCCCCATACTCAGTGCTAGGAGTATTTTCTTTCTAACATATATTCATCAAAATCTTCCTTCACATTATATTCCCATCATTTCACATACTATCTTCACAATTCTCCTATCTCCTTTCACAAGATATCCCCAAAACTTATATTCCAGTTTCTTTTCTCCCACCAAAAATATGGTTTTTATTCACACCTATCAAATCCCGCCCCATTCATACCTTTTCTGACTTGCCCCTCCCCCCCAAAAAAAATCCTTCCTCATACTTTGCATATGATACAAACCTTCTTCTATGTCCCCTCAGGGCAATATGATGGAGTAAGAACACTATATTTGGACTCAAAGAACCCAGAACTGAATCCATTTGCTATCTAAATAACCTTGGGCAATTCTTTTTCACCTCAGTTTCTTCATCTGTAAAGTGGGGCTAATAATGCTTACATATTTACTTCACAATATTATTCAGAATAGCTTCTGAAATGTTTTAAGAGCACTTTGTAAGACTCAAAATACTATATAAATTTCATCTGTTGCTATGTTTCCCACAAACAATGCAACATCCAGGCCTTCTATCCTGACTCCCATAGTCTGAGTTTGATACACACACACACACACACACACACACACACACACACACACACACACACCTCATTGTCTTTATACTGTATGTTTAACATATGCCATACTAACATTCTTGAATTAATACCTGTTGTGTGCACCATCAAATTTCTTCATACCTTGCCTCTTACCTCCTCAGTTTTTTCTCCCTAACTTACCCAATCAATTTTCTATGCCAGGAAAATGCCAGATACATCCTCACTCTCAACCTGACTTCCCACTTTCATCAACATTTATGGATACCATACATATATTTCAAAGCTAACTGTTTTGTAGCTAACTTAGTTAAGAAAACCTTTTTAGTAACTCTCCACTCTCTTTGAGATGGATATTGTTGAAAAAGTGCGTCCTGGTATGGCATGATATTGTGAGTTATCCCCAAGGTAGCAACAATCCTGGATAAACTACCACAGAAAAAAAAAAAACAGAAGAAATCAGAGTGATTTCAATCTTAAGTGACTAAATTATGTTAAGGTGCCTGTGAAACATTTGGGGACATTTCAGTTTTTGAGGATGCCCAGTCCCCATTTGGATGTTTTTTTTCTCCCTTTTTACCCAGTTTCTAAGATGTGTATGTGCACGATAACTATTTCTGGAATCCTATTAGTATGCAGCTCCTGCATACATTTCTACTATATGCAAACTCCTTTGGGTTTATTGTTTATTTTAATATGTAATGGGGACATGAACTTTTGAAACTGTGACAACTGAAATCCTCTGTTTCTTTATCTGTTGAACTGTTCTCTCCTGACCACTATTGAGTATCTTTTGTATCTTTTGGTTTTGCCCCTTCCCTCCACTGATTTTAGTGTTGTTTTTTTTTGAGGCTTTTGTGAATCCCATTGTGATTTTTAAGACTTTGCTCTAGTCATTTTGTTGATTTTTGTCAGGAAGACAAATGGAAAGTGGTTTATAGGTTTTTCCCTGAACTTCAAGAAGATATCCTGACAGTATTTTTCACTCTCCCTTACCTTTTCCTGTACTCTGAGGCAGAGAAGAGGTAGATAATAATAATAGCCACATTTTTATGATGATTCAAGGGCTCTTAAGACCTCTACATATCTTATCACAATTGATCCTAACATCCCCATCACCAACAGCTTTGGGAAGCCTCAGGTCTAGAATACTTCTAGTCTGGATTGATTATACATACATATATATATATATATATATATATATATATATATATATATATATATATATATATATATATATATATATATATATATATATATATATATATATATGTATGTATGTGTATGTGTGTGTGTGTGTGTATATATATATATATATATATATATATATAGGTTTCTGGGGAAGATAGGACTTTCCAAATGACAAAATATTCTTGTTTCTTTTGGGTCAGAAATGAGTCTTTTTTACTATTCCTTATCATGTTTCACATTTATTCTTTGTCCCTTAGCTTGGTGGTCTTTTGTAGTAAGAATTCATAGATTTTTAGGATTGAAAGGGATCCAAGAGGCTATTTAGTCCACCTGCCTCATTTTACATAAAAGGTTGTCCAGAAAAGTTAAAGAACTTACACGGGGCACATAGATAGTAATTGACAGAAATCAAACCCGAGACCAGACCTTCTGAGTCCAAGTCCAGTGCTCTTTGTACCCTGTGCAAGCTCCTAGGGGAAAATTAAAAATAAGTCAAATTCAGATGAGTAGTAGTGATCTACTACCATATATAGATAGTACTAACTATCTATATGATTCTGGATAGGTCACTTTTAAACTTAAAACCTTCATCTGTGAAATAAGGTTGTTGGACAGATGACCTCTAAAGCTCTATCAAGTCCTAAATCTAAGTTCCAATGCCAAAGTCACAAATGTATGAAAATTCAATTTAGATATTAAGTTTGATAGATTCTCCTACCTTTTATTATGTTCTCTCAACTGCTTTCCTTCCCACCACAACCCACCTTTCAATGACCCATTCAAGGAAAAGTTATCCAGACATTTTTAAAAGTTCATAGAATCCTGGAGTCAAGTCTCACTTCATACAAGAATGAGCAAAATCTTTTGCTATAGTACAAAAATGTTGCCTGAGTCATTATCTTTTCCAAAGGACAGTATTCTAGGATGCTCTAAAAGAACAGATCAAGATTAAAACAGCAATAGAGCAATAATGAACTGAACCAGCTACACCCAGGGAAAGAACTCTGGGAGATGACTATGAACCACTACATAGAATTCCCAATCCCTCTAATTTTGTCTGCCTGCATTTTGGATTTCCTTCACAGGCTAATTGTACACTATTTCAAAATTTGATTCTTTTTGTGCAGCAAAATAACTGTTTACATGCATACATGTATTTAACTCATACTTTAACATATTTAACATGTATTGGTCAACCTGCCATCTGGGGGAAGGGGTTGGGGGAAGGAGGGGAAAAGTTGGAACAAAAAGGTTTTGCAATTGTCAATGCTGAAAAATTGTCAATGCATATATCTTGTAAAAAAAAAAAGGTATAATAAAAAAAATTAAAACAGATTGAATATGGTTACCATGATATAGAGGGAGAAATAGAGGGGTAGTTTGAACTGGAAAGTTGGTCCATGATTTGAAATTCATTAGTGTAGTATTCTGTCCTCTGGGATTAAAGTAACTATAAGGAGAGCCTCAGCATTCTGTGCTTAAAGAAAACTCTTCTCTAAGTAGGAGTTTCCTGAATTTATAAAACCTTTCTTCCTTAAAAAAAAAAAAAAAAAAAAAAGTACAGCTTTTATTTGGATAGAAGTATTTGTATAACTGATTACCATAGACTAGGTATTTTTGATATTTGCTAACTTATTAGCTTATTTAAATGGCCTCCAAAATAACTTCCCATCCACAGTAATTATAATTATGATTATATAGATGTACTATAGTGTTTCTTCAAGGCCCCTTTCCATACAGAGCAGTTTAGTTAAGAAAAGAACAGAAAACCTTTGTGCAAAGAATAATATTTAAATAAGTTAAGAGATTTTAAAATATTATTGCTGTTATAACTGAACATTTTGCTGCTTGAAAAGAATAGAAAGAGAATTTTGATTTAATTAAAACTGCTAAAATATGTGTAAAAAGAAACAACGTTTGGATGGGATTTAATCAGTTTAGGACAGAAAATGTGCTGTAAATGTGAAGCCTAAAATTACCTTGTGAAAGATGTTAAGTAATCTTTGTAAATAAATAGTTTGGTAGATTAAGTGGGAGCAGAAGAGTTTTTATTTTTAAAATTATTTTAAAATAAGAATATGAATAAAATGTTTCAAATACACAAAACAGTTTTGGGGGCTATGTTGGAGTCATAGAACTATAAACATTATGTTTCCTCAACTCATTTGGATATAATTTTTCTATCTAAAGAGGGTAAAATTGACAAAAAAAAATCATAAGTATTTGGAAACTAGGGTATGATTTTAAAAGTCCAGGTATCCCTTCCACATAATGAGGGTCATAATGCCCCTGTGATATGGAAAATCCAAATTTTTAGCCCTCTCTTTATACCAGAGAAATCTGAGTTATGTCTTTTCCTTTTATGGAATGTTTTCAGTACCTTATTATAAACTTTGGGTTAAGTATTTGGTCTTAGCTCTGTGTCATCTGTGGCTTCCACAAAACTCTTCCCTCCGCCCCCCACCAATTTCCATTTTATTCTAACTGGAGATAGATCAAAACTGATGGAGAAAGTCTCAAAATGGAAAAGATAACTGTAGTCAGTTTCATAGGGAATATTTGGAAAGATATTATCTTTTAACTGAAAAGTGAGTCACTGAGTGCCAAAAAGTTTTGGTCTAACTTGCTGAAAGATACAGGAGACAAAAGACATGACAAATATAATATTGAGGCATGTGAAGTTGAAAAAATAGCAAAAGTTCAAAAGCAAATCTGGGAAGATCAGGCTAGACTGTTTTGGTCTTGCCTAGAGTCAGTCTGAGTTATATTTGGTAATTTCTAATTGAACAATACAGAATCTGAATGAGTGAATAATTAACTGGGTTAGGCTCCATAGCCTAGAGATAGCCAGTCTGATGGGCTTTGTAATTCTCTGGTTTAAAGGTAACTGCTATTTAATTGAAAAAGTAACTTTTTAAAATGCCCCTTTAAGAATGATTTTGATTTGAAAAAGCTGGTTAATGTGTATGGAAGAGGAGAGGATTTGTCCAGCTAGAAAGTGGTGAGGACCAATGGAGACACAGTTAGCAGAAAAGTTGTTTTGTGTGGGACAGACATTCCTTAATAGACCATTTACATCAACATTTCAGTCCAGATTTATGAGTTATCCCTGGCATGCATTTTCCTTCTTCAGGTCGTTTCCTGCCAGGTTCCTGTAAGTATGTGCCCATTCTCCCCTACAGACATAGAATATGTTAGTTAGTGTCTGTGACTTAGGTTTGTTTGTATTATATCATATTATCTATATATTTAAAATATGTTATTATTCTTTTTTGTTTTATTGCTAAGGAAATGATTATGTTTAAGATCTAGAAGTGTCATTATTGAGAGTGGCTGGTTTATACATATAGATACATATCAATGGGAACTCAAGATCTAGGGTAGAGAAATATCTTTGCTCCTCTATAAGGTTACCCTAGTACTCTGAGAAAAATGTATTGTTACCAATACTGGGTATAATGATCGTCCTTCTTTGGGAACCTGTGCTAACAGATTAGAGTGATCAATTCAATCCAAAGAGCAAAAAAGATATTGACACATGCTAAAAGAGAAGTAACAGTGTTGAGTCTATCCACATCAGAAATGTTAAACACTCTGCAACCTGTAACATTCTAAAATAGATTAAAATGTAATTTGAAAATATTTAACAAAATAAATACAAATTCAATGAAACATAGTTAACATCACATTTTAAAACTAAGTCTATGTGTGGCCCACAGGGATTTTTATGTACCAGTAGTGGTCAATTTCTATTTGAATTTAACATTACTGGTTTATATTAAGGGAACACTCCAGACATACCACTGCTGTATTAAATAGTGTAAGTGATACCACACTACGGGTGTTACATAAAATATCCATCACCACTCTAATAAAACATTAGAAGATACCATATTTGAAGAATTTAAGGCTTAGCTCAAGTGTCAATTCCTGCAAAATGACTTTCCTGAAATCTCCTGTACTTAGTGCTTCTCTTTTATTATTGAAATTATTTTGTATGTACTTTTCATTTTGTATTATTTTTACTCCAAAGTTAACAAATAAACAAAGTGAGCATTCTTATGTTGAAAATAGAATAGAAAAATAGGATTATGTCTGGAACTGCATATCTCTATTATCCATAGCTTAATTGTCTCTTTAAGTATATGATAAATTCAATATGTATCTTTAAAAACTATCCTGTTTCCCTCTGGACTTCTTTCGGTTCTTTTCTGTGCATTCAAAAAAAAAATGCCCCAATAATCCCCCCTTGTTTCTTACAATTTAATCACTATCTCTTCTTCCTTCTAACTTTCCCCCCCCCCAATGTGTACATTTTTTGTTAACTTATTTGTGTACTTTTTTTCTTAATAGAATGTAAGCTCCTTGAAGGCAGAGGTTTTTAATTTTTTTTCTACATTCCTAGTACCTAGCACAATGCTTGACACAAAGCATATCTTTAATAAATTCTCGGTGAATTGAATTGTAATATACAGATATATGTATACATATGTATATACATTTATGTAGGAACATATGATATAACCACAAACGGGTAGAGATGTATACATATACACATATTCCTACATAAACGTATATGTGTATGTTACAATTAAACATATTGTTATATCTATATATATATACATGTATATATGTATATATACACATATATGTGTAGTGCCTGACATCCTAAATTTATGACTGTTTTACTTTGAATTTTATCTTAGAAGAAATCAAATACAAGAAATAAAAAAGAACTGCATAAATTGTCCAGATTCTTTGGTGAAACAGAATTTTTTGTTGTATTGCATACGTTTAAGTGGGCTTAGAAATCTTTTTTGTAAAATGTATATGTCAATGTCATGGTAACTCAGAAATGAGCTCTAACCTTTGTACCAAATACCAAAGTCTGGCTGAGAAAGAAAAGTGAGAAGGAAGAGGGAAAAGATGTCTTTATATAGCAATATGAAGCTGCTGGAATAAGTATCCTCCCTGCTAAGATTATACTGAAAATATAGGAAATCTCAGACTGCTTATTTCCCTTGTACTCCTTGTAATCTTGTTGAGATTTCCTGTAAAAGGCAAGTTATACCATTAAAAGTAAACTGATTTCACACTCACCGGATACTGCCAGACCAACAATTGCAATCCTTTGGGAGGAAAAAAAAGCTTACATGCCCCTCATATTCTGTATTGGTTTGGAAGATCATGGGAAACACTAAGGATGGAGAAACAGACTTATGCCAGAGGCAAGGAAACTATTTAGAAACATGGTTACCATTTAGTAATTCCTCTGAGAGGCAGAACTCATTAGCCAAGAGACTGGTTACACTAAAAAAAAAATTATTATTCATTAAACAAAGTACAGCATGAAAATAAAAAAGTTCCCTTTGATCAAGATACATATTAACTACAGTTTTTAAATGCAAGATTTTTAATAATGTCTAGTAAAAAAGAAAGACTAAATATAGTTTTAGAAATAGTAAGTAGCATATATATTTAGAATCTTAAGTACTAGAAGATCCTGTCTGTTTTTCAAATCAACAAATATTTATTGAGTGCCTCCTGTTTGCTAGACACTATGTTGGCACAGTGGAAAACTATGGGGAAAACAAAGATACATCCTATATATATATATATATATATATATATATATATATATATATATATATATATACACACATATATACATATATACATATATATACACATACACATACATACATATATATGCATTTATACATACACACATATATACAAATAGGTATATTGTATTTTATATCATATACACATGTATATATTTATACATATACATGCATATGTATGTGTGTATATATAAACACATAGCCCTTGATTTCAGGGAGTTTGTAATCTGGGAAGACAAATCACAAACATGAGGAAAGTTAAATAATATAAGAATGCAGAAAATGTCACAAGAGCAGGATTTTATCATAATAAAGTGAGAGAAATAAAGTAAAATGAATATATGATGAAAAATGATGAATAATGAGTATTATGAGTTCAAAGTAGAAAAATAACTGCAAGTTGGAGTATTCTGGAAAGAGAAAGAGGGAGCTAATGTCCTTGAAGGATTAATAAGATTCATATAATCAAGAAGGGGGCAGATCTCCAATTGATAAATGTCAAAGGATTTGAACAAGAAGTTTTCAGAAGAAGAAATTAAAGCCATCTATAACCATATGAAAAATGCTTTAAGTCACTTTTGATTAGAGAAATGCAAATTAAAACAATGTGAGGGACCACCTCACACCTATCAGACTAGCTAATATGACAGAAAAGGAAAATGATAAATGTTGGGGAGGAAGTGGAAAATTTGAAAGACTAATAAATACTTTGTTGTTGTTATTGTTGTTTGTTTGTTTTTTCTTTTTTTGAGTTCAGATGGCAGTTTTTTTAATAGCTTTTATTTACCAGATATATGCATGGGTAATTATACAATATTAACAATTGCCAAACCTTTTGTTCTAATTTTTCCCCTCCTTCCCCCTCCCCCCCGCCCCACATGGCAGGTTGACCAATACATGTTAAATATGCTAAAGTATATGTATACATGACCAAACAGTTGTTTTACTGTCCAAAAAGAATTGGATTTTGAAATAGTGTACAATTAGCCTGTGAAGGAAATCCAAAATGCAGGTGGATAAAATTAGAGGGATTACGAATTCTATGTAGTGGTTCATAGTCATCACCAGAGTTCTTTCCCTGGGTGTAGCAGGTTCAGTTCATCACTGCTCTATTGGAACTGATTTGGTTCATCTCATTGTTGAAAATGGCCACATCCATCAGAATTGATCATCATATAGTATTGTTGTTGCAGTGTACAATGATCTCCTGGTCCTACTTGTTTCACTCAGCATCAGTTTATGTAAGTCTCTCCAGGTCTTTCTGAAATCATCCTGTTGTTCATTTCTTACAGAACAATAATATTCCATAACATTCATATACTACAATTAATTCAGCCATTCTCCAATTGATGGGCATCCACTCAGTTTCCAGTTTCTGTCCACTACAAAGAGGGCTGCTACAAACATTCTTGCACATACAGGTCCCTTTCCCTTCTTTAAGATCTCTTTGAGCTATAAACCCAGTAGTAACACTGCTTGGTCAAAGGGTATGCACAGTTTGATAACTTTTTTTTTTTTTCCCCTGAGGCTGAGGTCAAGTGACTTGCCCAGGGTCACACAGCTAGGAAGTGTTAAGTGTCTGAGATCAGATTTGAACTTGGGTCCTCCTGAATTCAAGGCTGGTGCTCTATCCACTGCGCCACCTAGCTGCCCCAGTTTGATAACTTTTTGAGCATAGTTCCAAATCACTCTCCAGAATGGCTGGATGTATTCACAATTCCACCAACAATGTATCAGTGTCCCTGTTTTCCCACAACCCCTCCAACATTCTGCAAGGACTAATACTTTGTTTGTGGAGTTTTGAACTAATCCAACTGTTCTAGAGAGTAATCTGGAACTATCCTAAGGCTATAAAATTGTGCATACCCTTTGATCCAGCAATACCACTACTAGGTCTGTATCCCAAAGAGATCATAAAAAAAGGAAAAGGACTCACATGTATAAAATGTTTGTAGCAGCTCTCTTTGTGGTGGCAAAAAATTGGAAATTGAAAGGGTGCCATCATTTGGGGAATGACTGAACAAGTTGTGGTATATGAATCTAATGTAATATTATTGTTCTTTAAGAACTTATGAGAAGGTTAATTTCAGAAAGACTTAACATGAACTGATGCTGAGTGAAGTGAGCAGAATCAGGAGAACATTGTACACAATAACAACAAAATCATGTAGATGATCATCTCTGACAGACATTTCTTCTTAGCAATACAATGATTTAAGATGGTTCCAAAAGAAAATGCTATCCATATCCAGAGAAAGAACTATGGGATCTGATTGCATATTGAAGCATACTATTTTTACTTTTGTTGATGTTTTTTTTCTTTCTCATTGTTTTCCCTTTTGTTCTGACTCTTCTTTTACAACATGACTGGAGAAATCAAAATTTTATAAAAGTAAATGTTGAAAACTAAGGCATTACAAAATATGCAGCACAATACACTTATGCAACCTATAGAACCACAAGTGAGATGATAGATTGTTTTATTGCATCAATTAATACATCTTTTAAAGACTAAAAAAAAAAAAAAAAAAGAAAGGGCAGAACTTTTGAGGTGAGAGAGAGGTATCTGGCATAGAGAGATAGGAAGGCAATACTATGTGAAGGGACTGGTACATAAGAACACCTAGAAAGCTTCACTCTAGGTTCTGCCATAATCAGCATCTACAAGTACCTGAAGGTCTCTTCATCTCCCTAGCTGCAAGCACACATCTGTCAGCCTTTGTTTACTCACAGAGCATTGCTTATGAAATCAGGTAAGAAAACACCCTCTGCGTTTGGATCAGAGATTGCAATTGAGTTCCACAGATTTCATTGTTGTTTTCAATGACATTTTCCTCCTCCCTGTCTTCCCTGACTTTCTCAACCTTCCTTATCTAGAATCAAGTTCCTGTTGGTTGACCTGACTTCTTACCCTATCTTTAAAGACTTTGAGAATGCCAATACAGCTTTCACATCTAGATCTGTAATCCTTACCTTCTTCTCCTAATTTTAATGGATTTATTTTGTTTTAAAGATCTCAGTTGCTTAATGAGGCCTATGGCATTTGTCAAACTTCTATTTAAATAAAGTTATATTTGTAACTTGATGATTTCATTATTATACATGTCCCAATATAACATAAGTAATAAATCAATCTGATTTTTAATGACTCAAGTATGCATATGTGAAGCTTAGAAATCATTGCTAAAGATTATGAAGTAGTGGGAAAGAAATTGAAGACATTAAAAGAAACTATCTTCAACATATTTGCTTACCAGAGGTAAGAGATTCAGGGTGGGGGAAGAGAGATTTGGGAAGTGAATATTGAATTATGAAGATGATTTCTGAGAATGTAGGATATCTGGACCATGGCTTGAAATACAAGGATGATGGAGTATAGCTAACAAATAGCTAGTAAGATCTATTTATGGAAACTTGCAAGTCTATCCAAAAGGTCTTTAAACTGAAAAGAAAGAAGTGGGAAAAACTTATTTAGTTACCCATATAGATTCATTGAATGTAGCTCCAATATATGAAAAATAATAATAGTAATATTTTGAAGATTTCAAGAGACAAAATTTAAGAAAAGGAGTCAATAATGAAAATCCATGGTACTAGATTTTTATATATTCACATGCAAAAAGTATGGATATCAAACAAGACAAACAAATAGCTGGTCAAATTTGACCTAAGGTATCACTGAAACTTGATAAGATGAGACCTATGATTGGAATATTGCCCTGAAAGGATTTATTTTCCTCAAAAGAAATAGAATAGGTAAGGGTTTGAGGGTATTGATGGGGTAGGGAATGGGAGGTGGAGGAGTGCAAGGAAGTCAGAGAATTGAGCCACATGGTCAGTTAAGATACACTTGAGGAAATCCAGTAATCAGAAGGAAGAAGCATAGATCATAAGATTAGCATTGGAAGGTACCTTGAAATGTGTTTAGTCTAACTCTCTCACTTTACAGCTAAGGAAATTGAGACCCAGAAAAGTTGTGATTTAACCTAAGATCACACAAATAATAAAATACAAAGCTGAGGTTCAAAGCCAGTTCCTATAAATCCAAATTCATACTCTTTCTATTGTACCATATTACTTCTACATCTACCATGGAGAACATTTGAGTATCTATGGAAGAAAGGAAAAAAAAAAGATACTGTCATCAAGGACAATATTCTCCAGAGTATATCAACAGAATACAAAATTAGATGGAGGACTTGAAAAAATTAGATCCCAATCCCAACACAGAGAGATAACAGAGAATTTCAGTTTTCTGGTCTCTAATTTCCCTTTCTCTTTTCTTCCCTCCCTCCCTCCCTCCCTGTGTGTCTGTCTGTCTCTCTCTCTCTCTCTCTCTCTCTCTCTCTCTCTCTCTCTCTCTCTCTCTCTCACACACATACATGCACACACACAGGTATGTATACTATATGACAAGTATGTATACTGTCCTTCATGAAAATTTTATTATTGTTAAGGTGCGAATTGATTCTAAATCTTAACTTCACCAAGGAAGAATTGGTTACTAGAGAGAGAGTGATAGGTTTCTTTGGAGAAAATGATCATATGATCTTAGAATTTAAAATAGAGAAGGGGAAGTTAGGAAATAGTCTGATTTGTCATATTTTGGAGAGAAGCAGAAATGAAAGGATCAGGTAAGAATAAGTTTATTCCTTAAGGTATATCATAATATGTCATAGAGTAAAATTCTATTCTTTTAAAAAAATTTTCACTAATGAATTTCATTTTTAATAACTTTTTATTTTTCCAAATAAATGCAAAGATAGTTTTCAGCATTAATCTTTGCAAAACTTTTGGTTCCAAATTTTTCTCCCTCCCTCCCCTTCACCTCCTTCCATAGACAACAAGCTATCCAATATAGGTTAAATATATGAAAATCTTCTAAACAACTTTTCATATTCATCATGCTGCACAAGAAAAATTACATAAAAAAAGAAAAAGAAAAAAACAAGCAAACAACAACCAAAAAAAAAAAAAAAGGTGAAAATACTATACTGTGATCCACATTTAGTCTCTGGATGGCTCCTTATCATAAGTCTATTAAAATTGTCTTGAATCATCTCATTGTTGAAAACAGCCAAATAATCTTCTTGGTTTTGTGGACAATGTTCTTTTGGTTCTCCTCATTTAACTCATTATCAATTCATGTAAGTCTTTTCAGGCTGCTTAAAATTTCTTATGGAACAATAATATCCCATTACATTCATACACCATCTTATTCAGCCATTCTCCAACTAATGGGCATCTACTCAATTTCCAATTCCTTGCCACTGCAGAAAGAGCCACTTCGAACATTTTTGCACAGGTGAGTCCTTTTCCCTTCTTTATGATCTCTTTGGGATGTAGACCTAATAGAGAACTACTGGATCAAAAGATATGCAGTTTAATAGTCCTTTGGGAATAGTTCCAAGTTGCCCTCCAGAATGATTGGATTATTTCACAACTCCACTGACAGTGCTTTGTGTCCCAGTTTTCCCACAACTCCAACAATTAGCATTAACTTTTCCTGTCATTTTAGACAATCAGAGAGATATGAAGTAGTACCTCAGAGATAGTCTTAATTTGCATTTCTCTAATCAATTTGCTTTTAGAGCATTTTTTCATGTGATTAGAAATGTCTTTAATTTCTTCATCTTAAAATTATTTGTTCATGTAGAATACAATTCTAGAGGGAGAGTAAGTTCAGGAAGAATAGAAAACTAATGCATGAAATTATGAAAATGCAAAAAAAAAAAAAAGGAATTTCTTTTGAAAAAAAGAGAAAGTTGGCTAAAAAGCCTCCTTTGAATATATAAGGAATTCACCAACCAGATTATATTGTAAAAGGAAATGCAGAAGATAGAAGCAAGAGCAGATATCTAAGGAAAACTAAAGAAAAATTACCAATGGTATAAGAATATGAGCTGAGGTTGACAAGAACAGTAAAGGATAACAAAGAGAAAGTTTTGTAAAAGCTGTGTTGGTGGAAAGGATTAAAGGGATGGGACTAACACTTAGAATAGATGGGAAGATATAACTGACAATGGAGAAAAGGACTGAACAAAAATGGCTAATAGGAATTTGCTATCCAAGATAAAAAGGAATTGTTCCTAGTCATTCTTGATAGGTTCAAGAAAACTAACTCAGGTAGATAGTATCATAAGGTACTGATCCACTTTAAGAGACTTTTGAAAGGTGGTGGATAACGGGAATAGTACAGATTTAGAAAAGGATGAACTTTCTACTTTGCTCCCTACCTCAAACAAGAAGAATTAAGCCTTTAAACTGTCAGTCAGTGTACTTAATTAACTTCCATTCCCAGCAAAATTCTAGAACATATTGTAAAAAGAAGTAGTATTATCTATAATGCATAGAGATCTGACCTCAAAACTAGGAAGGCATGGATTGCAACCACACCTCCAACCCTTGGACTGTAAGAACCTAGGCAAGTCACTTAATATCAGTGCTCTAAGCAGCTCTCTAAGATTATAATTTGTAAAGAAAGTGATATGCATTACTAGAGAGTTTCCTCTACCAATGTACCAACAAAATCACATAATTGGTTTCTCTCTATCAGGATTATTAGAGTGATAACTAATGAACATCTACCAAAAAGAGAATGGTGATCTTAAAATAGCCAGTATGACTTCTTCAAAAATAGATAAAATTTCAGTCTAGCCTCTTTTTTTCTTTTTCTTTTTTTTTAAAGAGTTATTAGACTTTTAGATCAGGGAATGCTGTAGAGGTTTATTCAGTTTTTAAGCAAGCATTTGATAAAGTCTTATTTGATTCTTTTGAAAAAGATGAAAAGGCTAGGTGATAATACAATTAGATGGATTTGGAATTGCTTGAATGGCTTAATCCAAAATAATCATTAATTCTATGTTGGTCTCCAGTAGTAAACTGTAGGGATATGAGCTTGACCCTGTAGTATTTAATATCAACGATTTAAATAAAGGCACAGAGAGCATGCTTACCAAATTCTCAAAAAAAAAAATTAAATTAGGGCACCTGTCAATATTGTTAAAAATTATTTTCTTAAATTATTCAAATAAGGCTAAGGATTTAATATACATCAACATTCATTATCACAAAACCTGGTACCACTTTTTAGACTAAAATAAAGTTTTTAATCTAGGAAAATATCAGATTTGCCTATTTATATTAATAGAAAGCATTTATGTGCTATTACACCAAAATGGTCTTAATATATACATGTACTGTATATTTTAAACAGATCTTATAATCCTGATTTTACCATCTATAGTCTAGTCTTTCAGTTTATCCTAATAAGGATTCCAAGGCTTTATCTGTTAATGTGATATTGTACAGCAGATCTTCATACAAATCTAAAAACTCTGTGCTGATTTCTTGTGTACTTCAAAAGAAAATAGCTAATATGATGAATGCTTGTTAGGATTCAGAAAGATCTTGACAATTTAGAACATAGGACCAAATAGAATAAGATAGAATTAATAGGGATAAATTTAAATCTTTACTCTAGAATCCAATAATTAGGTCATAAATACAAAATGGGGAAGGTACGAATAGACAGCAGTTTCCTGGGAGAAAACAAACAATAATTTGGACTTTTGTGTGAACTTCAAGCCCAATATGCAATTCTCCCTCATTTAAATTCAATTTACACATAAGTCATCATCCTATGATATCATCAGTCTTCAAGAATGAAGGATAAGCAACAATATAAGCACTGTGGTGTGACTACTAAGAAAGCCAATAAAATCTTGAATTAAAAACAACAACAACCATACCCAGGGTTACAGTGGTGATAGCCTGGCTATATACTCTGACCTATTGAGACAATATATGGAGTATGTCATTTGGTCCTGAGTGCTACATTTTAGGAAGTCCTTAATGAGTTCAACGGCATCTAGAAGAAAGAGACCAGAATAATGAATGCCATATAATGATCAATTGAAAGAACTATGATGTTTAGCCCAGAATTGGAAAGATTCAAGGGTTGGAGGACATAACACATTGTCTCTCTTCAAGTATTTGAGGAGTGTTCACATGGCAGGAGTAGACTTGCTCTTCTTAGCTGCAAAGAGTGAAACTAGAAGCAATGCATAGAAATTTCAAAGAAGCAAGTTAGGGTTTGATGTTAATGAAAAATAAAGCAAATATTGAAATGTATTGTTTCTGAAGGCAGAGAATTCTTCTTTGTTAGAAATCTTTAAGTGAAAGCTTAATTTACATGAGGTACAATAGATAAAGTGCTAAGCCTCGAGTCAGAAAGAGCAATTTTCCTGAGTTCAAATCTGACCTCAGGCACTTAGCTGTGTGACCCTGATGAGCAAGTCACTTAAGCCTGTCTGTCTTAGTTTCCTCAACTGTAAAATGAGCTAGAGAAGGAAATGGCAAACTTGTTTTCAGTTGCAACTTTTTTTGCTACCACAAAAGCCCATTTCCTATTCTTCTAAAGAGAGTATAGACCTAGTAATGGTATGAGTCAAAGGGATACACTTTGAGATAGTTCTAAATTTGAAGATAGTTCTAAATTAATTTTTATAATGGCTCAGTTTGTAGCACTACCAATTGCATTAATACCTGTTTTCCTAAAGCCCCTGCAGTATTTGTCATTTTCAATTTTTGGTCAACTTTTCCAGTCCAATGGATGTGAGATAATACCACAGAATTATATTAATTTATATCTCCTTAAGGGGAAGAAAAGGGAATAAACATTTATATTGTCCTTCCATGTTTCAGGCATTGTGTTAAGAGCTTGGGGAAAAAAAGATGGCATTTGATCCTCACAACAACCCTATACTATTATTATCCCCATTTTACAATTGAGGAGACTGACTATAATTGTTAAGTGATTTGCCTAGGATTACAATTAGAAAGTATCTGAGACCAGATTTGAACTCAGATTTTTCCTGAATCCAGGACTAGCCTATATTCAATGTATCATATGGCTGTAGCTTGGGTGGCTTGGATTTCTTCCTCTGAAAACTGACTATTCATATTGTTTGACTATTTTTTAATTGGGGCAAAGTCATTAGGACCTTTTCATATACTCTAGGTTCAGAGTCAGCAACTAACCAAAAGATTCTTCTTCAGTACATAGTAAGTGGCAAGAAATAGTTACAAAACACTCACGCTTAAAATGAAGATTAGGAACCCTTCATTCCATGTTATCAGCCACTTTCAGAGGCAAGTTTATCAAATTTTCACATGAGTTGCATCATGTAAAACCTATTATTTTTTGCTACCAGGATTGGGCTTTTGGTGGGTTAGTCCATTATTATTCATTCTAATGGGAGGAAACAACATACATAGTTGAGTGGGGTCAGGAAAGTCTATATTAGTATGGAAAGTTGCAGGGATTTGGATGCAACCTTTGGGACAGAGACTTAGGCCTTTTCTTTCTACAGACTTGATTTAATTATGGCTCTAGAACTGAAAAGTGGGAGGCATGACAGGGGCAGCAGGGGAAGGTCTGGAGAGTGAAATAAAGTACAGAAAAGATCTGGATCCAGATGGAGTGAGTGACTGAGGAGCCACCATAAAAAACATTGATAGTTCATATCAGTATCTGTTCTTTTATCCATTTTTCATTTTTAAGCTTGCTTAAATATATTGGGTTTGAGCTATTTTAGTTCATGAAGATATCTTTTTTATAAAAATTATTTCAATGTCTTCTCTAACAAGCTGACAAACTCTTTATAAGACAGCCAGCTAGTTTGTTTAGGAACAACTCCATCTATAACCAATCATTTCCTGTTGATAATCTCATATTGATGATGTTATTTGTATTTATCATTCCCAGTAATTCTTAACTTTCTTATTAAAGAAAATATTTATAACATGCAGATGAGGTTTCTATGGAGTATTTAAGTCTTTGTTCTCCCTGTTTTCTTAATTCTGGGTCTTATTTTACACTCTTTATTCTTCCCCTATACTTACTTCTTATTAAAATCATCAATATTTAAGTATTTAATACTTAACTTAATATGGAGCATTTTAGAAAACTAATATAATTTCTCCTTATCTATTATAACAAATATTTGCACCTAAGCTGAAATTATCTTCATAGTGCTCTTTGCTTATGATCATTATGCCCTTGCCTTTCTTTGTACATTCACTGTTTAGCACAGTGCCTTGCACATGTGTAAGCACTTAATAAATGCTTGTTATCTGACTGACTGATCATTATGAATACCACAATGCAGGGTAACCAAACACCTCATGAAATAATGTCTCTTGTTGCCTTTGGAAGTATAATAAAACTAATTCTGCCAACTCCAATATTTATCTCTCCGAGGAAAACTATTGCATCATCCTTCTATTTAGCAGCCACTTCCTTTTGTCTCCTGGCTCTATTTATAGCAATAATGTCTATATTGGATTAATTAATAATTAAGTTCGGTAGTATATCACCTCATTGGTCATCGGACAAGGATCTCATTTTTAGCATGTTAGTAGTTAATTTCGTATTTTTAAGAGATGGATCTATAAATTATTATTCTTAGAACCTTTTCTTTCTTTTCCTGTCCTTTGGCACCATTATCACAGAAACAAGAGTTGGATTGAGATTTATGTTTCATTCTTCTTTGTTTCATGAGTTACCATGATCAAAAAATTCATCACCTGTTGACTGACGTACTCATGAGAAGTCTCTCTGTTCTAAACTAGTCTGGTCCTCAGAGAGCAGACCAAGTCTAATGTTGAGATTCCACTTAGAGTCTTTCTGATGTTGTAGAACTTGTAGAAAGAAAGAAAAAGAAAGGTTTCTTAACCTGGAATCTATGGATCTTTTGGGAATCTGTTGATAGATTTCAAAGGGTCCATAAATTTCTTATTTTACTATTTTGGTAACTATTTCAGTTCAATAATTCGTTTCCTTTGTAATTTTATTTGTTTTATCAATTTAATTACATTATCATGACAGGAGTTTATAGGTTTCGTCAAATTCCCAAAGAGGTCCATGACACATCAAAAGTTTAAGAATCCCTTCTACTTTCATTCTACTAATGTCTGTTAGCTCCTAGTCATCCCAAACCTGGGCTTAATGCATTGAAACTTAACCCTTATTTTTTGCCCTTTCATCTTTCCCTCTCACTCCTATATAACCATGTATATACATAACTTTTATTTTCCCCCTCTGGCCTACCTGGGAGCTTACCTCAGATATTTTTCCTTTTTGTCGAATAATGAAATTTGTCACATAATGAAAATGAGAGTAAAGACAGACAGTCCGTTGTGGTATATTGGGACCACCATTATACTCAATTACCAGATTGCTTCTTTCCCATTATCGATTTATTAAGTCAATCAAATTGGCAAGATTACAGTGTATGAATCGTTTTCAGAATTGTCTCTCTTGTAAAAGTGGGACCTTTCTGAGGGGACATAGAGGACTTCTGTAATTAATTTTCAGTAGCCAATGATTATTCATTGAAAGCCAGAGAATAGAAGAGCCACTCTTTCCTTTTGTCATATCAGTATGAGATATGAAACAATGCATCCT
Organism: Sminthopsis crassicaudata; assembly: GCF_048593235.1. Lineage (NCBI taxonomy): Eukaryota > Metazoa > Chordata > Mammalia > Dasyuromorphia > Dasyuridae > Sminthopsis > Sminthopsis crassicaudata. The sequence continues at coordinate 267,363,323 of NC_133618.1, read as the reverse complement.
CATTTCCTTTTCATGAACTTTCTAGCTGACTTTTAGGCTGAAGTTCAGCAAGTCCAGGGAAATAGGAGCTAGAGTGGGATTTCTCTTTCTCCTTCCCCACAAGGCCCAGAAAATGATAATGAGCAGGAAAAGAAGATGGTAAGATGAATTTATTTGTTCAGGTGGCCCGAGAGGTGAGTTCACAGACTTATAGTTCCTAAATACTCATTGTCTTTCTTTTTCTTTTTCTGAGCACAGGTCAGAGACTGTAGCTCCCAAGAATGAACAAACAAGTTCCTGAGTTATCAAGAGATGAAGAGTTCTTGAGATCAGGAGTCAGGCACCCTGAAAAAGTGTCCTTCAACATCACCCTTGAAAGATCTACCAGTAAATCTCCCTTCAGTTCAAGTACTGGTCACATCATGGTATGAGATTGAGGGAAGGCAAAGGAAAGGAGAAAAGAACTATATACCTCTCCAATCTCTTTATTGCTATGAGTTTCTTAGTGGTCTAATATGAAAGGGAAATTATCTGTTGAGCTACTCCTTCCCCACTTCCACCAATATATTTATCTTCTGGGGAAAATCAGATAAGCCCAATGAGTTTTTGTGTGCCTGATTTGTTCATAATTCTTCTCTCTCTCTCTCTCTCTCTCTCTCTCTCTCTCTCTCTCTCTCTCTCTCTCTCTCTCTCCCTCTCTCTCCCTCTCTCTCTTTCTCTCTCTCTTTCTCCCTCCCTCCTTCCCTCCCTCCCTTTCTCTCTCACACATACACATATGGAGGAAATAAAGTTTGCCCTATAAATAATATCCATATTGTTCATTGAGCACCCATGTAGGAATGGAGGCCTTATCTTTGGGAAATCAAAGTCATGATCCATACCTAATCTTTATTTGATCAAGTGGACCAGAGGTGGGAATGAACCAAAGAAAGCTGTCCCTTATGAGATTCAGATCCACCCCTCTCCTCACCCTAGGATTGAACCTAATCTGTATGAATCCAGAAGCATGAGGTAGAAGGCAAGAGGGCAACCACTAGCCAGAAGTTACATGAGTATATACAACTCTGCTGGAAAATACTTCAATTCTTTATAAGACTTTAAAGTGTTTTAAAATCTGTCTAATAATATTCAATAGCTTTGGTTCAGTAAAACAGTATTTGGGTTTGGTAAATGGGTCAACGAATTAATGCAGTTCATTCTGGTTTGGGTTTCAGAATTGGTTTTGATTCATGTAGCTAATGATCAAAATCTTTGTGTAAAGGTAAAAAAAGAGACATTTCAAGTTTACCCTAGTTCATGAGTAGCTACCCATTCTGAGAATCTGAAGAGAGACAGGAGAAACATTACATCAATTGGAACTATCCAGGCAGAGTTTAATGCCCATTCTCAAGTGGCCTGGGCATTTTCTCCCTTTTACAGAGAAAACTGGTGTAACTTGTTCTTTCCAGCCTAGTTCTGCTCTTGGTGTTTCCAGCTCCTCCATGTTTGGCCAGAATCCAGGCCATTCACAGAAATATAATGCTAAACATAAATTGTGTGAAAACCCAAATGAAAAAATTGGGGAGCAACTTTCTGTTATTTGACCAAGGGAGCAGTTCTCTCTGTTCAAAGCTTTTTCACCAAGACAGGCACCTTCAGCTATGGAATGTTGTATACACAGAATTTACAAATGGAATCTATTATACAAATATCCCTTTTTCAAATGGTGGAAGTAAAACTTTGTCAGCACTAATAGAAGAAAGGAAGCTACTCTTATTCATCTGAAAATACCTAGGGACTTTTAAATATTATTATTCAAACTGCCATTTGACCAGGATAAATGAGCTACTACTCCTTATTCTGAGAAAATGAATGAAAGGAACTTGAACAACTCGAGGACCTTTTTCTATGAGATCAGCAATATTAATTTTTAAAATAAACTCCTTAATTCCTCTCAATTTAATGAACATTTGTTAAATATCTGTCATATGTTGGCTGCTGGGGATACAAAGATAAAAGTAGCCATTCAAAGTCATTTGAAGAGAGAAAGAGTGCTAATCACTGGGATGAATCGGGAAAGATTTCATGGAGGGAGTAAGGTCTGAGCTGTGCCTTGGATGAAGATAGTGATTCTATCAAGAAGGGCATTCTGGAGATGGGAACTGCATGTGCAAAGAGTGATGTGAATGTGAATGCATATGCATGTGATCAAATGATGGGTGTATAGGAAATAGCTGGAAGGGTAGTTTGGAAGAGAAAGCATGAGAAGGATGTTAATGTGAAATGAGAGTAGAAAGGGAGATGGGACTTCAAAGCACTTACCCAGCATTGTTTCATCATCTCTTTTGTCCATGGTTACTCAATGAGGTAAGTGAAGGGATAAGACTAGGGATAGCAGAATATTAACTCTTCCTCAATTGCTGTGTGACCCAGGATTAAGTCATTTGGCTTATCTGAGCCTCAGTTTTCTCATCTGAAAACTAGAGTTGGTTTTACGGTTATTTCTTGTCAAATAAAGATTAAGACATTGCACATGACTACACTTACATGATTAGAAGAAAGAGCAATAACTCTAGGGCCACCAATCAATCTAAAATGTTGTCTATAAGAACAAAATAAAAATTGCATTTTTGGATGTGATCATTGTATTTCTTTTGCTTAACAATTTTTGTATGACACAAGGCTTCATCTTCCTAATGCCTTCCTTCTTCTGCCTCTTCCTCCTTCTCTTCTTCCTTCCCCTCTCTCTTTCCCTCCTGCCTTCCCTCTTTCCTTCCTTGCTTACCTCCTTCTTTCCTCCCTCCCTCCCTTCTTTCTTTCCTTTCTCCCTCCCTCCCTCTCTCCCTCTCTCCCTCTCTCCCTCCTTCCCTCTCTTCCTCCCTCCCTCCCTTCCTTCCTTCCTTCCTTCCTTCCTTCCTTCCTTCCTTCCTTCCTTCCTTCCTTCCTTCCTTCCTTCCTTCCTTCCTTCCTTCCTTCCTTCCTTCCTTCCTTCCT